>NC_030682.2:34029738-34329738 GCF_000004195.4 Xenopus tropicalis
GAATATGTGGGAGGACAGTGGTTAGTGATATGCAGCATCTCTCAAGATTATACAAGATTACAAGTATAAAATTCCATCCAAGGCAATGTGTATATTGTCTTTAACACTTATAAGCAGCACTAGGAATGATAGACTATAGAAGAATACAATATTATCCCGCTCAGGTATGTATCACAGTCATTAGCCACCTGACACATAGGGGCTGATTTACTTACCCACGAACGGGTCGAATGGAGTCCGATTGCGTTTTTTTCGTAATGATCGGTACTTTGCGATTTTTTCGTATGTTTTGCGATTTTTTCGGATTCTTTACGAATTTTTCGGATCCAATACGATTTTTGCGTAAAAACGCGAGTTTTCCTATCCATTACGAAAGCTGCGTAAAAAGTTGCGCATTTTGCGTAGCGTTAAAACTTACGCGAAAAGTTGCGCATTTTTCGTAGCGTTAAGTTTTAACGCTACGAAAAATGCGCAACTTTTCGCGTAAGTTTTAACGCTACGAAAAATGCGCAACTTTTTACGCAACTTTCGTAATGGATACGAAAAACTCGCGTTTTTACGCAAAAATCGTATTGGATCCGAAAAATTCGTACAGAATCCGAAAAAATCGCAAAACATACGAAAAAGTCGCAAAATGTTCGTTTTCAAGTCGGAACTTTTCCAATTCGGGTCGGATTCGTGGGTTAGTAAATCAGCCCCATAGTTTATCTTACTGGAAGATGACAATTTGATTTTCCTTCATAAATAGAGACATTTTTCATGGCACATGCAAAAAAGAAAGTAGCAATAGATCATGATTCAGACAGAGCAGGCAACCTGAAAGGATGCATTTTTCTAAATATAAAAAAGAGAAACACTCAGAAATGCTATATTTACTAGTTAAGATTAAATAACAGGTTCCCCAAACAAGCTTTAAACATTGCTTGGGATTCACTCGTCCCACTCTCGTAATAACAAGGCACAGGGGTAATGACCAGAGCTTGACAGTTAAGGGAAAGGATCACTTTTTTTGTGAGAATAGTGATAATTGCTGTAGCGTAGAACATAAGTATCTGACATTTTTGGAGATTCTTTATTTAAAGCTAGTTACATTTTTATATCACTTTTGTGTTTCCAGTTTATCCATAGGTAATGTTTCAAAGCTGTGAAAGGAACTGGCGGCTAGAAATACATATACCATGTCTTGCACTACACAGTCCTGAGCCAGAGCTAGACCTTAGCTCCATACACCTCATCTGTGCTGATCCAGAAATGATGCCTGTTGTGGTGCATTTCAAATATTTTTTGTTAGTTCATATTCAGTATTGTTCACACATAGAGGTCCGGGCTTATTGCCAAACTAGTACAGGACTTCAGTATCATAGGTCCATTTTTTTTGTAGTGTTCTATGTTCTTCACATCATCTTTTTAACTTGTGGCTGACATTTACTATGCTTCAATCACCCACTATCTCCTATCTAGTAGCCCATACCCTGAGCTTTTTGTCACTTTACTTGTCATAAAGTTCAACTTTCTTTCTGCATCTCTTCCTAAATTCTGCTTTCAGATACACTGCTTCTTTATTAGTCCGTTTCCTGCCTTTTGTACTTCTCCTGCTCTCAACTAAACTTTTGACATGATATATTAAAGGCATTTTATTTTTATGCTGGACTTTTTATTACAGAATTACAATGTTAACATTGCAAATAATTCACTCTACCATTGAAAGTTGTATTCTTAAACCTACAAATGCATTAATCTTAGATGTAATATTGGTGTGTATGCAGCTGTCTCACTGCATTGCTGAGCTTTTTTCTACTCCTATATAACTAGAGGGGTCATGAGTCGGACTTGGGTGTTTTACTATTGATTGCTATTCTGATATCTACTACATTTAGCAATAAATATGTCAGGGGGCTGCTACCTTTCTACGTTCCCACTGTTCAGCTTATTGGCTGCTGAGGGGAAAGGGAAGGGATATCACTCCATCTTGCAGCTCAGCAGTAAAGTGTAAAAGATCAATAATACAAAATACCAGAGTGCACACCTTACCAGAACCTGAATCAGGAGCGAGGTGCAGTACACTGGAGAAAACCCATTTAGCAACTCCAAAAATAATCAACCCAATAATGGGTCTTCATCAGGGGCGAAAAAGTTTTTTAACTTTTTTTCCCCCGATGAAGATCCATTATTGGGTTGAAACGCGTTGGGCTTTATTTTCTGTGTTTTGTATTTAATAAAATTCTTTTTTCTTTTGTAATTTTTGAGTGTGCAGACACTTTTTTGTTTATCAGCAGTAAAGTGTGACTGAAGTTTATCAAAAGCACAGGTCACATGGCTGAGGACACTTGGGAAACTTAGAATATGTCTAGCTCCGTGTCGAATTTTAAAATTAAATATAAAAAAATCTGATTTCTCTTTTAATAAACAGATTTTAGTGGAGAATTCTGCTGGAGGGAGTGCTATTAACTGATGCATTTGAAAAAAAAAATGTTTTCCCGTGAGAGTATTTCCTTAAGAGAAAATAACATATAATTTAGAGCATTAACTAAATGTGAAGCATATTAGAAAGGAAGATGATTTTCGTGACCTGGATAAAAGCATTTGGTGCCTGGTCTGTTTCTAATTTACAGTAGGGGAATATTATCCCATTCATAATCAATTTTGTACTGCCTTTCTAGTCAGATAATACCTACAACATAAGGACAGTGACTTCTTTTGGAGTCATGGAACCCCATCAGTAATATCAGGAGTAGGTAAAGTAAAGTTTTACTTGTCTAAAATGACACAGAGTTAAAAGTAGGAGATTAGTAAAGATTAGAATGAATGCACTGTGCAGTCTTAACGTATTGGTTACTGTGCTGTGTTTAATACTGTATAATCCAAGTCTGCTTTCATAGTTTTCCCTTTGAGAGGAAAATAATGACTTTATTGCACAGCGAAAGGAAAAAACAGTTAAATTTACATGCAAATCAGCATAGTAAGGACTCTCTAAATAATTACTTTCTGCCTGTGCAAAATGTGACGGGAAATAATTATTGCTTTTTGCATAATAATCAGCTTTATGAAAAGCAGTATTTTCTTTATTCTAACATCTATATGATGCCATCAGTACATTTTTTAATAACTGAAATGAAGTTTAAAAGACACCCTTAAGCTTAACTGTGAATCCTTGGAGTATGGCTGTATCTACTTGAGCTAAACTGCAAACTGCATGAAAAAAGTATTCCGTAACATATATACAAACAGACACATCTCCACATGAACTCACACCAATACAGCAGAACCAGGACCCACATGGGGGCAGCAGGACCATGTAGATTCCTGCCTAGATATTTTCTATGTCATTAGACTGCTGTGTGTGATTGCCTTCTCCAGTGTAATGTGCCACCATTGTCATATTGTGGGCCCTCAAGTTTATTCTTAGTAGTGGCTGCCATATTTATCTGCTCTTTGCTCATTGCTGGACATTAATGGAAAAAGTTTTGATAATGAACAGTCCACATTTTGCTCCTGTTACTTGTTTTTTTGTAGCTGTTTGAATCAGTCAAGATTTGGTGGTGATGTGTAGGAGTGCTACTTCTGGGTTTTAGATAAATGAAAATGTCTCATTTAAGTGCTTTACACAAAGAGTAAAACACATTTTCCATCATTTTTGGACATCTCCACCAGATATAGTTACATAGTTACATAGGGTTGAAAAAAGACCAGAGTCCATCAAGCTCAACCCATCCAAGTAAACCCAGCACACACAACCGATACTTTCCAATCTATACAAACACATACATTAACTATTTATATACAACCACTAATACTAACTGTAGATATTAGTATCACAATAGCCTTGGATACTATGATTGTTCAAGAACTCATCCAGGCCCCTCTTATAGGCATTAACAGAATCTGCCATTACCACATCACTAGGAAGGGCATTCCATAACCTCACTGCCCTGACCTTGAAAAACCCCCTACGCGGCTTCAAATGGAAGCTCCGTTCCTCTAATCTATAGGGGTGACCTCTGGTGCGTTGATCGTTTTTATGGGAAAAAAGAACACCCCCTGTCTGCCTATAATCCCCTCTAATGTACTTGTACAGAGTAATCATGTCCCCTCATGTCCCCACCAGATATATAGCAGAGTTTCTGCTTCCTTTACATCCCAGCACTTTTCATTTTATTCCAGCTTTATAGCTTTTATTTTGGTGGATGTTAGATGTTGACACATATTGCACATCTTGTAGCCCTTCTGAGTGCTTTGTCTCCAAGCGCTTAAGTTACACCAATGAGTACAAAGCTTTTCTATCAAAGACCATTTTTGCACACACTACCTCTAAAACTTAGAAAAATGACATACAAACATTTTATGAAGAACATCACACTCCACAATTAATTGACTCTCTCATTAAAGGCTTTTTGAATCTTTTTCTGTCAAACAGATATTGGGTTCATTTTCCCATGGGGTAGCACGCTGCTGCTCATACAGGCACCCCACCTAATCTCTCCTAGGAACTGTTCAACTAATTAGCATTTCATTGAAACTGCCAATTTAGGGATTATACACAATCAATAAGTAGGTTTATTCTCCAATGTACCTATAAAAGAGATTCAAATGTATGTTTAACATATTGTTTACACAGAATATTACTTTCCTACATAAATTGTCTTTATAAACACCAACGTATATCCATCAATCTCTATGATTTATGTAATGATTATGCTTCTTCTCCCTCTTCTTGGGTTTTTTTTTCTGCATTCAGATAACACAATCTTCCATCCTGTTTTTATTCTAACATTGCTAAGAACATGATTAAAACATACATTAATGTTTGCCAGAATGATAAATAATGATTTCTCCCTCTAATGTTGTTTATAAAGAGCTTTCATGTTGAGTCTTGCTCTGGGCAGTAAGATGAAAGTGTTTCTGTGCCTAACAACTGTACTGAAATGTATTCATTTCATAAATTTGTTTCTTTACTGACTTTAACCCAAAGTTGCTATATTTCTTACAAGCACCAGCATCCATACTGTATAGGTGTTTCTTTGATAACGGTACTTACTTGTTCTTGAATGGTAGGAACTCCATGCTCAGACCACCAGGTCTATTATCAGCTGCTAAGCCAGAAGGCCAGATACTGTGTTTGATTTGCCCATCCACATATGTCTAAAGGAAAGTAACTGGGATCTTTGATGAATATCACTTTTGCATCTACCAGTGGCTCATCTACTTCAAAAGAAGGGACATCAGTAAAATGTATTAGGTATTACATCTCACATAAAAAGCCTTATTTGCTTTGTGCCTTAGAATGGGAACAAAAACATGTTGCAATTTCATTTACTTTCACTTCTCAAGCTGTAAGGTCTGGGACAAGTCCACCTACAACTCCCAGTCTCCATGTGAGTTCTACCTGTATTGCTGGATTTTATTGTCAGTTGTATTACATTTGTGTGTCTAGTCAACCTGATCAAATAACATGAACGTTCAAGCAAAATATTTCATAATGTAACTTCATGTCACCTTAATGCTAATTGCATATCAGGGATGCATCAAACCCAGTATTCGGTTTGCTAATGTAATGTACTTGTACAGAGAAATCATGTCCCCTCGCAAGCGCCTCTTTTCCAGAGAAAAAATCCCCAACCTCGACAGTCTCACCTCATAGTTTAAATCTTCCATCCCCTTTACCAGTTTAGTTGCAGTCTCTGCACTCTCTCCAGCTCATTAATATCCTTCTTAAGGACTGGAGCCCAAAACTGCACTGCATACTCAAGGTGAGGCCTTACCAGGGACCTATAAAGGGGCAAAATGATGTTTTCATCCCTTGAGTCAATGCCCTTTTTTTATACAAGACAGCACTTTATTTGCTTTAGTAGCCACAGAATGACACTGCCTGGAATTTGACAACTTGTTATCTACAAAAATCCCCAGATCCTTCTCCATTAAGGATCCCCCAACACACTACCATTTAGTGTATAGCTTGCATTTATATTGTTTCTACCAAAGTGCATAACATTGAACCTCATTTTCCAGTTTGCTGCCCAGTTTTCCAATTTTGTCAAATCGCTCTGCAAAGCGGAAGCATCCTGCATGGAACTTATAGTTTTGCAGGGTGGCGATAGCTTCAGGGCTCCTTGGCTTCAACAGATGCAGTTGCCCACTTTTGAGAAGATGCTGGATGGATGCATTGGCAATCATGTTGCATGATGTGCTTGGATGCAAGTGTTTTAATGATTTGCTTCAATTTGAGCTCTCCATTTTGTCTATTTTAAAGGAGAAGGAAAGGAGGAGGAAAGGCCAAAATGTTAGGCATCCCCAAGTGACTTTAATCGCTTACCTTGTACCCCGGGCTGGTGCCCCGGGGTACCTGTAGCGCTTCCTCCTTCCTGTTTTGCGTGCTTGCGCATGCGCAGTAGAGTGAATAGTGGAACTTTAACAAGAAAGTCGTCTTTTCACTCTACTGCGCATGCGCCGGCCCAGGGATTTCGCTGGCAGATGAAGGAGGAAGCGCTCGCTACAGGTACCCCGGGCTGGTGCTGTGCAGTGGGGGGTGCCTAAAATTTTGGCACCCCCAAGTGACTTAGCCTTGCCTTCTCCTTTAAAGCAGGTGCATTTGTAAATTAGGCCTACATTTTTTTGTTGCTTAGTACAATTTTGCTTTAGTATTTTCACATAGAATATTATGGATCTAAAGTTCAGTTATGTCCATTGCTGATCCCAATCCACTTTAATGGGAACCACTACAACTTTCATAGACACTTGGGAACAGTGCGATAAGTACTAAGTACTCCTGAGTGATACCTTCCTGACATTGCTATCTTCTATTACAGATATGATATTATTATTACAGGGATTGAATAGGAAGTGACTCCATTGGTGGTGGGTGTCTTAATTTCTGCAGTTCTCCCTCAGCAGACAGTGCTGTGCAAGACATCCATGTTCTGTGACCCTTAGACAAGGGCCTAAGACCACTTTGGAAGGCTCTGAGGTGTTCCAATATGGCTGCAGGTTATGTTACATGCATGTATGGCTGATTCCTATGAAAATATGGTGCTGTGTACTTAATTGTTACAGAAAATAGTTAGCGTTCTGGTTATTCTAGCCTTTCGGTACCGTTACATAGACTTTGGTATGGTCCAGTGTCCCATGACTCCATAGGGGGGGGGATTTTGTAGTAAATGTATGATGTATATAAAGTTGTCAGGTTATTACCATACAACAACTTAAATCCTCAAGATTATATTCTGTTGATTAACATCCACAAGCATAGCCATGTAAATGGCAACCACAAAAATGTAATAATAGTCTGTAAGCTAGTTCATAGTTCATTTTTGCTGTAGCCCATATTTGGTTCCATTGGTCTTTTGCCATAGTACAGTATTAGCTAAGAAAAAATTAAGTCATTTTAGAGGACATAGTCAACCCTTGCAACTACTCCTGGTGACATAGTGCATCTTGGGTGAAGAGGACCATATATGAGAAAATTAGCAGCTATCATTTAGTTCAGTTTCATGATTCTATTTCTTTTATCTAATTAACCTTACTTTTTTGAGTCATACTGAAAAGGACTGATCTTTTCTGTGAGTCATCTATCATTCCAACCTGACCGTAACCTTGTGGTGAACATCAGCAGGTATCTTGTCTCTATACTATGCTTCTTAAAGATCAGACATTGCAATTTTAATTGGTTAGTGTGATAGTAGATGAAACAGGATACGTAAAATAACCCTAATGATGCCCCCGTATGTTATCGTTATGAATTTATAGATCTCCTACTGGCTGCCTTTTGATTGGAATGCATTCATAATGCTTAAAGCCGTACATATTATAATATCAAAAAGGAACAGGAAGTGAGAGACTTATAAATATCTTATAAGGTAGTCTAGTTTGTTTTCCAATTAAAAGAATATTAACCATGCACTACTTAGGGTTATTGAGTAGCTATGCTCTGATATATTTTGTGTTAAAGTTAAGCTCTAAATAGTTTTTTCCATAGAAATAATAAGGTGTAAATCTGATTAAAGTACTTTCTTTTGTTGAATTGAATAATAACAATAATAATAATAATAATAATAATACAAAAAAAATAATGATGAGGGGACACAGAATGACATTTACACACATTTATATAGGATTGTTCATAATACACACAACTTTGTACTATTAATAATGGTTTCTATGGATGTCCCTTTACAAACTGCAGTAGCCATTGTATCCTGGATATTAAATAGTGGTACAACACTTGCTAACACTAGGATGGAATGATGTCAAAAAGCAAATTACTTTTTCTTTAACTATAGTACGTGCAAGTTTTAAGCAAATACTTAAGTCTGACACTTTAGTCATGTCATATGAAAGAACATTCCAGCACACCATAGCCTGCATTTGTAGGGGCTCATTAGCCAAACTGCCAGATATACAGGTATGGGATCCCTTATCTGGAAACCCGTTATCCAGAAACCTCCAAATTACAGAAAGCCCGTCTCCCATAGACTCCATTTTAATCAAGTAATTCAGAATTTTAAAACTGATTTTCTTTTTCTCTGTAGTAACAAAACAGTACCTTGTACTTGATCCCAAATAAGATATAAATGATCCTTATTGAATGTAAAACAATCCTACTGGGTTTAACTAATGTTTTATTGATTGTTTAGTAGACTTAAGGTATGGAGATAAAAATTATGGAAAGACCCCTTATCCGGAATACCCTTGGTCCTGAGCATTCTGGATAACAGGTCCCATACCTGTATAAGCAAATTGACTACTGCAATGAGCTCAATCCTGACTGCTTATGGTTATGGTTACTTTGAAAGCCTGCCAATTAGGACTGTCCCATCTGAGTAGGATTAATTGGGAGGTATATTGATTACATCTTATTAACTATTCTGCTACCAGTTTGAATAGATCTGAATAATATGTAGTTACTACATAAGGGGGGCACAGTTGCCTAGAGTTGCACCCCAGGAGCTAAAGCATCAAGTCTGTATGGAAACTATTTCAGTAAGATGAAGTGGACATGTTAAAGTTTTCTTACTATAGATGTCTTTTAACTGCTTAAATCATAATATTCTCTCTCCAGCCTTTTTATTTTTATTTTCCCCCTATCAACTAGTTATTCTATCCAGTGATGAGTGAATCTGTCCCGTTTGGCTTTGCCAAAAAATTTGGGAATCAAAAGATTCACAAAACGGCGAAAATTCCGTTTTTAAAAAAAAATGGTTTTTTTTGTGTTTTATGAAGCAATTCACCAATGGCAAAATGCCACAATGCATGCCTGGCAAATTATTTCACCCATCACTACTTCTATTCTCTGAAGTTTTATCTTTTGCTTTTCATGCTGTAGGTAAAATAGAAAGCACTATTATTAAAGTGGTTCTTGCAAGTGGGATTCTCTTTGTGTCCCTGTGTTAGTGTGTTCTAATGTAACCAGCCCGCTGCAACTGGAAAATTAGAATCATCACAAGAACAGACAGGTTTTAGCAAATCAGAGAATTAATACTTTAGTCAGAGCTTTGGAATGATCACTTACAAAAGTAACTCCTAACAGGTTTAGCAACCATACATATTAACCATTTTTCTGTATGCAACTAAGGTTATATATCCAACATCATAAATCCACAGAAGCTCATGTATCTAGCTTACATTCAAAGAGCAACTCTGTACAATTCATCACCTGTGGCTACAGATAGCGGAATTAGATGGATACTCAGAGAACCGCCTGCAAAAGCTTATCTATAATAAAAATGAAGGCTGGCAGAATAAAGAATAATTTCTGGTATATCCAGGGCAATGCTCTTTACCTTGTTTTGTATTCTAAAATGCAAACCTGATCTTAAGGGATGGGAAAAGAAAAACAACATAAATCTTATTACATTTTTCAGTAGGTATTATATCTCATTGAAAATTTTACGGCTGAGAAAAAAGAAACACATTGTATTGATTTGTATTTGCTGAAATACCATAGGCAAGCCACATGGAAATCGGTGGCTATTTGATTACTTAAGTAGATAATCTATTTGTGTGGCATCTGGTTTATGGTACAGGTAGGGGACCTGTTATCCAGAATGCTTGGGGCCAGGGTTTTCTGGATAAGGGATCTTTCCATAATTTGAATCTCCATATGTTAAGTCTACTAAAAAATATTTAAACATTAAATAGATCCAATAGGATTGTTTTGCCTCTAAAAAAGATTAATTATATCTTATTTGAGGAACAAGCAAAACTTGTACCACCGCACCTTATAGTGACTTATACAGGGGTTTTACTAAAAGCAAGCTTCAGTTTACTTTATGTTAATCCACACAAGGTAGATCATCAGGCAGTCATATGCTGTACTGAAGCTTATTGTTAGAACAATATGGGCAAAATCCTATTAATTAATACATTTTATGGTTTGGAAACACACTGATATTACACATAATATTACCAGGCCCAGATCTGTGGCAAGGCCACAAAGGCGCGGGCCCCACAAATTTAGGGGCGGCGTGCTGGCCCGCCGCAATGAAATTATGACATTTTGCTCCCATACAGCACCCATACGCTTGCGTCAGCGTGGGGGGTAGAGATGTTTGTTTGTGCATGCACGGTGTGGGGGATGCGCGAATGGTGACGGCCTAGGGGTGCCCGAATTTGAAATCCGGTGCTGAATATTACTTATATTGTACCAGGTTCTTAAAAGGCCAACACATTTATAGTTATAGAGAAAAAGAATGAACTATAATATGAAATCATGAAAACAGAATAGGTGAAGAGGAGCATATCAATAAATACAAGAATTTCTCTTTATGCAGTTAAGCCAAAGCTAAGCCATTTCTTGCAAAAAGATAAGTAATTCCTTACAACAAGGTCAGTAGGTAGGTCTCAGTGATGTCTGCCTGCTTCTAAACCATGTACAAGTGTGTGGAGGAGAGACAATCAACACAAGAAAGCCTGAACTTGGGCAGTATATCTGCAATATGTGCTATTGTTTATCTATCTTGGTTCATCTTGGCTCCATCAGCCCCTTTTTTCTTTCCAGTGAACCAACAAGCATGATGAATAATGTAAAGCACTGGATATAAATGATAAATAAAATAATGAATTAAAGCCACTGGTTCAGCTGTTGCCTTTGATATGATAATGATCATTTTCTGAGACATTCTTCAGCTTGAACATATCCTGAAACAAATTGTAATTCATTTTGAATTCTTTATCTCAGTGTAGGCTGGCTTCCAAGAGATTGGACATAGTTAGGATTGCATAATGTCGGGCACAAGTATGCTGTTTTTGTTAAAACTGGCTGCTGTAGGAACCATGGAGCTAACGCCACCTCCAAAGCACTGGTAGCTCCAGGGTTATTCAGTCAACAGACTCACTTTTACCAGATTTTACCATCTCATCTTTCCCTGCACCAAATCAGTAAGCCAGGTACCTGTAGTTGACTCTTTGAACTGTTACAGTTTAATATTTTATATTTTATTTCATTTAACTTAAGTTTTATTTAAGTCATGTTACAAAACCTGAAATTATGATTTGATACATGGATTGCTGTCCAAGGTTCAAGTGACAGTGACAGTTAGAGAGTCAGAGACCAGCCTTACTGTGCTGCTACTGGGAAATGTTACAGGGGGAAATGAAACAAATGCAGCTTGAAATATTTTTTTATTTGGGGTTTTCTATTAGAAAACAAAACCCTGTAAAGTAGAAGAGGTCCAAAAATGAATGAAGAAGGCAAGTGTTTAGCAAGAGAAAAAAAAATATAGCAAAGCAATAAGTAAAAAAAAAATAATTCAGGAAGAATGGTCCCTGGGGGATAAAATTAATTGCTAGTTTAGCAGACTAACTGATTACTTCATAACTTAGTTACATAATATTATTTGTTTGCACAATGGTACATACCTAGCAAACATATCAGACGCTGGACATTTTTGATTTATGACTAAATTAGAGAGCTCCCATATCAATGTTATCACTCATACAACGGCTCATGTAGTGAGCGAAATCCAATTTAGAGTGCAAACGCCATACTTTTTTCCCCACAATGCAGCATTGACCCACAGAATTCCAGTATTATTGTGATCACAAAGGGGTAGTGATGGGCGAATCTATCGCACTTGGCTTGGCCAAAAAATTTACAAAGTGGCAAAAATTCTCAAAATGCTGTGCAACAAATTTTTACAGTCATTGGAGTCTATGGGCATTTTTTGGGGGGTGAAGCCTGGCGGAATTTTGTCCTCATCACTACAAAATTTTTACGTCTGCCTGGCATAATTTCTTGTATTTGGTGCAACATGCGCCCTATTCTATCAGCACAAGTGAGCGCGTCTGCCTGAAGCTTTGCTCTAGTAAGAGGGGTCATTGGATAGTGTAGGAGGGGCAAAGCAATGAAGGAACTTATGACATCTACTGTGTTTCCCCGAAAATAAGACACTGTCTTATATTTTTTTAAGCTCCAAAATATGCACTAGGTCTTATTTTCAGGGGATGTCTTATTTTTCCATGAGGAAGAATACAGTACACATTTATTCCATCGTATAGGTGGGTGTCTTATTTTCGGGGGTGCCTTATTTTCTGAGGGGGGTGAAAAATCGGGGGGGTGCCTTACTTTTGGAGGATGTCCTATTTTCGGGGAAACAGGGTAGCAAAAACCTTTATGCACCTCAGATAAATAATATGTTAAAGAATGATTAAGCAGTCTAATAATATTTATTTCGTTCTTTTGCTTATCTGTCCTGCACAAAAATATGAGCCCTGTCTTGGTGCCTAATGTCATTTTTAAGTCCCCCTTTTTTTGACCATACGAAACGAACCGGTCAAACCATGGCAAAGACCCACTCAGTTTCAGAAAGGTGGGAATTTGCCAATGGACAGAACAATGTGACATAGAAAGAGAAAAAGGAGCCAAAAACATTTCCACAGGATGGAAATCGTTTTCTTTCTTTTGATGTTTTCATAATAAACATTTTACAAAAGTTAAAAAAATTCAAGAAAAGTATCATAATACTTAGCACATTAAAAAAATATAACATTTGCTACTAGTATGACTAATAATTCAAAAACCAATGGGAATAAAACCCTTTTTTGTTTTTAATGGAACACTAAAATGTCTAATTAGCATACAAGACTGAATGCATTCATCAGACTGTCATTGCATAGATCCACTATTATTCTATACTAAATAAATGCCCTTAAATCACTCAAATTGAATAAAGGTGGTTAATTTGCCAGAGTGTAATAATATTTGAAAGTGCTAAGTGCTGTATTGTTCTCATGCAGTATCCTCGGCAAATGGCTCACGTATTTATAATATAATTGGTGTAATTGATATATGACTGTGCATTAGTATTTGCCATGGTTGGAACCCTAAAAGACTAAATGTGTGTATCATCTATTTCATAAGGTCAGTATTCTTGTGGGAGGATAAAAATTCCACCCCCAGTCTTTTGTTTTTTTTTTTCTTTTAGCAAAGCTGACTGTTTGTACCTGAGTGATTGAATATAGATCAGTGAATATAGCTTATTTTTTTTGGTGACCTTTCTATGGAAGACCTTGTTGTTGTAACTGGAGTGGTCTCTGTAATGCAAAGTAAATATTAAAATTCTGAATGCTTCTCCCACAGTATAACAGATGCAGAGTCCTTCTTTTATTCTTAAATTGCCCCTTATACACTTGCAAACTTGTGCTAGCCGATTTATTCCTTTCTAATGCCCTTCCCTATTGTATGTGCATATGTGAATATTTACTGTATATACTCGAGTATAAGCCTAGTTTTTCAGCACCCAAAATGTGCTGAAAAAGTCACCCTCAGCTTATACTCGAGTCGGGTGCCATGGGTCCCTCCAGACTAGCACCTTCTGTCATTTGTGTGCAAATTAGGCCAACCGCAACCAGACCCTGGCCCGCTCCCAAATTCATCTTCATCTCCCATCCTCACCTGTCCCATTCTGCACTATAAATTGCACTTTATATTCTATATAAACCATAATTTTGAAGAATTTTAACTCTTTGTGTTTTAGCTTGGTTTCTGATTGAGCTAAGTGTAATGTTGTTCCATCCATCCCTGTATGAATGTTAACTGTTCCTTTTAATATGCATTAGCATCTTAACACTGGGTGGAGTAAAGAGAAAGGTTGTGACACAGGAAGTGGAAGCGAAGGGGAGGGGACACACTGTGTGGAGAGAGCAGCCATGAATAAAGCTGAGTTCTACCCTGCTATCTAAGATCTCCATGTGTGTCTTCTAGTTCTGCTACACCAGTGTACCAGGTTATCACACTAAGGGGGGTAGTACTCTTAAGGCATCATCATTGATACCATATTGTTTTTGTTGACCTTCTTCTCCACTTACAGAGCTAGTTTACTGTTTTTCTTTGTAAAAAATATTTAGAAACATATGCCCCACTGATGCCTCATTTAATGTAATTTAATTGGTAGCTGCTGCATTTCCCACTATAGGCTTATACTCGAGTCAATAAGTTTTTCCAGTTTTCATAGGTAAAATTAGGTACCTCGGCTTATATTCGGATCGGCTTATACTCGAGTATATACGTATATATATATACTCGAGTATATATATATATATATTCTCTATTCTATAGAGAATGTTTCATAATTTTTTTTTAGATTCTACCTAAAAAAAATAATTTGCCATTTATAAAAGCAGACTTTTTCTGAAAAAGATTTTTAAAACATTAACTAAAGTCTAGTGGATTCTTGTAGCACAAGGAAGGAGTGAGAAACCTATAACTTAGGAAATTTACTTTGGAGAAAGCTGAACCTTATGTAGGACGGTAAAGGTTTTGCCCTCTGGGATTGAGTTAGCCAGCTAGGCTGGTTCCTGATAAGTTGAGAGGGGGAGTAGTTCTATTAGCAAGGAAGGTTTCCAGAAACGATAAAAGGGGAAGCCCAAGGTTGTTTTGCCTCTTTTGGTTCACCAATTTGCTGAAGGAGGTGGGGTGTGTTTAGAAGGCCTGGATGGAGGTAGGCCCAGAAGTAAGTGCCAGGTTAGATTCTGTAATTGTCACTCTAGGAAGAAAAGTTAAATTCAGAAGAAGTTAGTGAGCAGCCCAGTGCTCCACCGAGGGGATTAGTGAGGATTAGTACACAGCGTTGTCAATGCTGCCATTATAGGGACCCAAGCGGTTAGATTTTTGGAATAATTCACCTCTGTGGGCTTCACCTAGTGATGGATATTGGTCACCAGTAGGCAGGCTTTATTACCTCAGGGTTTGCAACAGCTACGTAGGATCTTTTGTGAGTATCATATGTGTAATGACCTGCTGGCATTGTCAACTATATTCTGCATAAAAAATCAAAACAGCACACTTTGTCCGGTGCAAATTTCAATAGTAACGTGTCACAATATTTACCAAGTCCGTAATGAACAGTACCAATCAGAAGAATTTCTTTTAAAATAAAAGGCTTGTACCGTCCAGATTTTGGCCATCATGGAATAAAGGTCTTTCATCTTAAAAGGAATTCTTCTGACTGGTGCTGTTCATTACTTGGGAATTATATTCTGCATTATCAATTCAGCACACACCTCCAAAGGATATTGTATGAGATATTGAATATTCCGCTGTTTTTAAGAACCACTGGCGTGCAAAGTTATTGAGAGAGTGAAGGCTGTGTACAAGCACCGGTGTGGTAACCCTTTCTCCAGATCAAGCAAGGGCCCACCTGAGAGTAAAATATAACATGTGCCTACCGGGAGTTGCTGGCAGTTAGGTCCCTTGTCTGAGCCTGGACAGAGCAGCAGAGCATTTTGCGGTACCCCCCCCCCCCGATACACCTGTTACACTTTCATAGCCAGAATAAGGAAGCACTAGTGATAGATTTAAGATCTAAGAATCTGGTTGTATTTCCAGATTTTTGAGGATCCAGCTTCTCAATAGAATGTCCCAGCCTTTACATCCCTGCACTGGTATCAAAGGCAGAATCACCTTTTCTTTATTGGGGTCTTCAGACCTCAATTTTTACTCTTCCTTTAAGTGACATCTTAGTTACGTAATGTACTAAACTAAAAAGTATTTCAGGTTACATTGACAATGTGGTCCAACTGTGTACTGAATAGTTCATGTTTAAACTGCCTCTTCTGAAAGAACTCATGAACAAATTCAGGCAGGTTGACTTTTAGCTGAAAGTAAAAGAAAATGATCATTAAATCTGGCATACAATTTGTGTTCTATTACTTTTATAGTTCTGACTATTTTATTTCATTGCAGTTGGCAGGTGTTTTAAGGTTCAGTTTAAAATTTATGTTGAAATTTATTGCATGTACTGGAAAAAAACCCAAGAATGTTAAAATACCATGGAAGAAATTCAAGAACAGAACAACAGCATTGTCTTCATTGTATTTCTTTTAATGTATTATTCTGTTTTTGTAAAAAGAGAATGACAAAGTGGGAAAAGTGAATTATAATGCACACTACACCACAAATGTATTAGGAAATGATTATGGTGTATATTGCTTCATTTTTATAACTCTGTTTCTTGGTCAGATTCCATTCATAGGCAGTAGGTAGCTGAGAGCATATTACATAAGGTTAGGATTCCTACCTATCAGTCATTTGCTTCTGTCAGGTATCCCTAGATATAGACATAGCCCCCGATTGGTTCAGATTTATATTACCAGCTGCTGTCTCAACCCCATTATATATCTGTTTTCAGTATCTTTTATGTCACTCTGCATAACACCTGCATGAATTAACTGGAGTGCCATTAGTAATGACTGAAAGGCTATTCCAATGGGCAACCTGGCTTTTCTTTGAAACATTAGGAAATATGGTATAAATAAAGTAAATAAAGTATCCAGTAGCTTATTGTTGTACTGCTAATTCCAATAGCATTTTCAGGTAAGTAAATACAATCAATTGGGGTGGCTAACACATTTTCCTTCTTCTTTAAAGTGGTTTCCTAAACTAGATCCTGACTTTGCACTGTGGAAAAAATAAGCTTTTCTGCCTAGACTATGGCATTTGGGTTTCAAAAACAGCTAACTTGTAGCAGTGACAACAATAAAGATGGCTTGCCATTGATATAAATCGGAAGCCACATGGATCATTCTGTATAGGCAGTTATTGCATGGTTATGCTTTTTATTCAGGTCCACGATAAGCAATCTGTAGTGACCATTTGGCCACCACTGCAAGGAACTTGCATCAAAATGTGCTCCTTGTGCCTTCATAGAGTTGCGCTCAGTGCTGCAGAGTCTTTAATGCCTTCCGTTCCAAATCGAGGGCTGAAACATGGAGGTGAAACATGGAGCTACTGCCACCTCCTGACCAGGCTGTAGCTCCAGGGTTCCCTTCATGGCCAGTACCAACTGGCCTAGCACACTTGCACCTAAAGAATCTGGCGCAGACCTCACTCTCACTCCCACACTGCGAATGAAGCCAGCTGGTCTTCAGCGCAATTGCGTCCAATCTGTGCCAATACGCACATGCAGCTACAGTTATTTTGGGGAATCAGATGTCATTGTGATACGTCCCTCTTGCGACCATAATGATGCTTGAATTCTGGCAAAAAATGCTGCATTGCAGAAAAAAAAATGCAGATTGCACTTGAAATTGCACTCTGCTCACTGCACTTCAAATGTACTTGTGCCCAGTAATCGATTATCAGATTTGGTGCTTGCCATTAGTGATGATTAGTAATGAGTGAAACTGTCCCGTTTTGCTTCACTGAAAAATACCCCAAACCAGGGAAAAAGCCCTAAATTGGTGACATTTCTATAAATATTTAGCTGAATGCATTGTAGTCTATAGATGTTTTTGCAATGTATTTTTTCTTGCACTGAAATCACACCAAATACATTGGTGTTAATTGACCTTTTTCTTGCATTTTTGGGGGTAAAACAAAACAACAAAACAAACAAACAACACATGGCAAAATTCTAGTGCAGGTTTAGTAACAGCCTGCTGTTGTCAATTATTTTGGATTATAAAAGAAAGATAAAATGTATTCACTACATTCACTATTAATTCAGAAAGTGCAGTGACAGAGTTGAAGGAGTTTAACTTCATTATATTTGTTTTTGTGGGCGTAAAAGTTCTTATAGGTCATGTTCGTGGTTGGACAGTACATAGTATATAAGTTAATTAAGGTCCTCATATTTAATTCTGATTATCGCTAATGTATTTCAGTTAACAAACAGCAATTGAGATAGTAACAAGACAAAAGGATTCAATTAGAATATCAGTATATCCTGGTAATCACTTCATGCTAATCTGCTTCTCTTAAACCTGTCTCCTAGCAAGGCGCATTTGTTACTGTCAGTTCTGCAGTTCCGTTTGTAAAGGTGTGGAAAGGTTAGTATTTCTAATGGGAAACAGACAGCTTTGATACATTCAGAAGAACAATGCAGTTTAGGAGCTATTAGATTGTACTGAATTCTGATAACTATAATTACAAAGGGAAAAAAGCAGCAGTGTAGTTTTGTTCAGTCTAATAAAATGTAAAATATTTAAAGTGACCATTAATAAATCAAAAAAAGGGAAAGTTGTGCTCAACCACTAAATTTTAAACCATTAGGCGGGGGTGCAATGAGGTTGTGACCACAAACTACATACAAACAACAACAACAAGAGATCCTCTGCACTCACCCATTATCAATATATATAGGACATTAAGACATTCTGTGCATTAAGCTACCAAGAAATGCCCCCCCTTTAAGCACAACTTTCCCTTTTTTTGCTATAGCTTATACAGGAGCAGTGGCCAGCTCCATGTTGTAGTTCCCACCCTTCCCAGCTGCAGTCAGGTGATCCCAGTGGAGCCAATAAAAGGGCAACCATATGGGGGTTTTAACCTTGAAAGCAAGAAAGTTGCAGGTAAAACTTAGTCCCTTTGCTAAATGTATATTGAAAAAGTAGAATTCTTAATGAATCAGATAAAAGTCAGTGTAGGACTGGCCAGTAGGGATGACTTTGACGCAGTTGGCCAGCTTGAAGTATATTGCAATATATGGACAAACAATCCCTGTTTTGCTTAAAGGGAAGGGCATTTCTTAGTAGCTTAATGCACAGAATGTCTTAGGGCTCTGGCACATGGGGGAGATTAGTCGCCCGCGAACAGGGAGTTAATCGCGGGCGACTAATCTCCCCCGTGTGCCAGAGCCCTTAATGTCCTTTATATATTGATAATGGGTGAGTGCAGAGGATCTCTTGTTGTCATTAATAAATCAAAATATCCTAAGTTATGAAGTTGCGAGCCCCAGGAGTCTTTTCAGAATGGCCAAGCAAGACTGTGGAGACTTATTCCCTCCCTTCCTAACCTTACCCCAATGTACTCAGCTGATAAAGAAAACACACAGTTATGTGGGTGGAGTTCGGCCACAGCTTTATTATAGAATACAACATTGATAGTCCTTGCCATGTATTTCAACGTTACCAAACATCTTAAAGAACTTCATAGCTGTTTTTATAACCGAATGCCACCCACTGCAAACGCTTTGGGCATGTGGAAGCCATCAAACAATACCAGAGATTAAATGGCCAAAGACTATCACCCACCATTTGCTGTGACAAAATAAATATATATTTATATTTTTTTATATAACAATCAGAATAAACAGTGCTTGAAATGAAACTTACTTCTGTAGCTGACAGAACTTAAATACTTAAATGTCATAAGGCAAATGTACTTAAACAGGGAGGGAGGTGCAGCTCCGTACGAAATGCAGGAGGGGGAAGGGAGACGCTGCGCGGGAGATGCCAGGAAAGGGAGAGGTGATCGAGGAGGCTCCGTTTTCCCGCTGGAATGGATTGGGTGAGTTTACCCCTTAGGGCCGATTCACTAAAGTGTGTTAAAACGTGCGTTATTTATAGCCTGCGTTAAAAATTTTATCTGGCAACGCACGATTCACTAAAAGCATACTTGCGTTAATTTATATGTGATGCTGCTTGCGTTGTTTTAGTCGCGAAGACTATTTTTGTGCGGTATTTGACGGAACGCGCGCTAATCAACGCACCGTGAGTAAATAATCACTGTGTTTCCCAGTCGCCACAGCAACCATTTAGGTTCATATACTGGAACAAAATACATGGCAATATAACAAAGTACAGACTATTCTGGTGCTGACTTACAGTATGTCAAGTTATGCAGGTATATTTACTTGTTTCTATCTTGGCATCAGCTTTTAAGTGGCACAAATGGGTGTTTAACATTTTCAGTAATACAAACTCATCAAGGCAAGACACAAACTCAAAAAGTAAAGCTTTCCTCTATTCTTTCTCATGCTGGCTTATTAAAATATGCCCTTTTCCTGCAGTATGTTCTGTAAGAGGCACATTTAGCAAACATCAAATTTGTGATTGTGATTTTTGATTTTTTTTTATTATTTGTAAAAACTTGAAAACTCACCAACTTGAATGTGTTCTTATTCTATTTATCAATTTCAACTTTTTGAAAAATTCAAAAAACTTGAATTGAAAAAAAAAAATTGCTTGTTTTGCTAGGAAAACTTCCACTGACTTCTGCATGAACTTGATCATTTTTGATGCTGTTTTTTTTGCGCTTAATAGATGGCAAATTTGTGAGTTTTAGCGCAAAATAACACAAATCTCTGTTAAAACTCAAATTCAAATGTGGATAAATCTGCCCCTAAGAAGGCAGATGATAGATAGATAGATAGATAGATAGATAGATAGATAGATGATAGACAGATAGATAGTAGATATACAGATAGATAGATAGATAGATAGATGATAGATAAATAGAGAGATAGATAGATAGATAGATAGATAGATGATAGATAGATAGATAGATAGATAGATGATAGATAGATAGATAGACAGATAGATAGATAGATAGATAGATAGATAGATGATAGATAGATAGATAGATAGATAGATAGATAGATAGATAGTTAGATAGATAGATAGATAGATGATAGATAGATAGATAGATAGATAGATAGATAGATAGATAGATGATAGATAGATAGACAGACAGATAGATAGATGATAGATAGATAGATAGATGATAGATAGATAGATAGATAGATAGATAGATAGATAGATAGACAGATATATAGATAGATGATAGATAGATAGATAGATGATAGATAGATAGATAGATAGATAGATAGATAGATAGATGATAGATAGATAGACAGATAGATAGATAGATGATAGATAGATAGATAGATGATAGATAGATAGATAGATAGATAGAGAGATAAACTCTAATGATGTCTGTAGTAGCATTAGACTATATCAAAGATTAGGGGTTCAAAAAAGGCTTTGCTTTTCTGTCTTTTCCTTTTTTGTACCACAAAAGAAACAGACAAGCAGGATAACCTGCGCTGCATGGCAAAGTATACAGGAGGGTTGATTCACTAAAGTGCGTTAAAACATGCGCTATTTATAGCATGCGTTAAAAATTTTATCGGATGTTTATTGGGGGATCCTGTATGCATCTTTAATAGAGTGAGCTGCCAGTGTGAACCTGCAATAAATCAATATAAATGATAAAAATACATTACAGAATTACTGGGAATAAAATGTAAATAAAATGTCTGTGGCCTTTATATTCTATTTATCTAAAAAGGCTAATCAGCCATAGCATGTTTGATTATAATTGAACAAGCAGAGCACATAATTTTAATGAATTCTATAAACGCATTTTCAATTTTACATTTCTTATTACTTGTAATACTGATAGTAAAATATAATTGAATGGAAACTACCTATATTTCTAATATTGTATTCATGCTGTAGGGCTTTGGTGCCATTTCAATGGCCAGCAGCCTACTTAAATCAGTTCCTCAGTTCCTTTAGCATGGACCTCCTTCTCCAAGCCTCTGTTGTCATGCATTCTTAGCAACCTGTGCCCCAGGGTAGTGCAATGCATATGTAATATGTTCAGGAAGAATAGCAGAAAGAGGTGTATTAAGGGTAAACAGTGGGGATCTAGCTTAACATTTATAGAGTTATATTCTACAGCACAGAAGCTGGGTCCCTTTTTTCTAGAGTAGCTTCTGATGGTTGGGGCAAGGGAACCAAATGAGAAAAAGGATGGTAAATTATTATTATTCTCAGAATTATTGTATTTTATCTTCTTTATCTCCTCAGTATATTACAGTGTTCACTCCATATAGCATCCATAAAATCAGATTCCAACTCAATGTATTATATGTAAAGCTAACTCTTGTATTACTACTATCTTATAGCTACTACCCTATTATTGTAAACACATTGCTTCTAAAATATATAATTATAGATTTACACATGATCCGTACATCTGTCTTTATGGCATTATTTTAATCACTGTCCTCCAGCTCCTCCATTTTCCTGCCATGTAGGAAGACCCCCTGTAGCACACAGTTATGTTCTTTCTATGCCCCCAATATTCACAGAATTATATAACAAACCCCTTTCTTCCTAGTTAGTTTGGTAGTCCCTTCAGAGTCCTTATGGGAAATAGGCTTTATTTGCTCTGTAATAAAAGGCTTTGAATTTCTCACTGTCTGGCAGCATATTCTCATTACATCCAGTTCCAAGTCATGTTAGAATAATGAACCATGCAGTGCAGACTAGTCTCAGAAATGTATAGTGTTTTTAAACGTATTCTATAACTGGTGACACAGAGAGCTCGGGGCCCGATTGTGCCGTTCTACTGAAAGTTCTTTAATACATAGCTAAAATGAAAGTTTTTTTTATCCTTTCAAATAATTATCTGTTATGCTTTACAATGGCTGGTTGGAAATATTTGGATCACTGCAATATTTCAATTAATTTAGCTCGATATGCGAAGTTACTGTGGTTTATAACATAAAAAATGTAATTTAGATAAGATTTATTGCATAAGCTTTTAGCGTTTACATAGACTTGTAAAATACACTTATGACTAAGCATTTTAGAAAGGGAGAAAGCAAATGTAATTAAATACATTATTAAGTGAGCACAAAACATGGCTTCTAGACTGATAAAAATGCCAGTAATACAGTTGACTCTGCATGAAGCACATCGCTTCAGAATGAAAGTGAAAAAACATTTGTTTTAATATATATACAGAATCTCCTAGGACAGGGCTGTCCAACTGGCAGTCTGCTGCCCACCCTGTGTGGCCCCCCATCTGTACTTGTAAATGCTTATCTTTGTGTAAGATTTAAATGGTATCAGTAGTGAGATTAATTGCCCCCCTTGCATTGGTCACACCTCAGATTTGGTAAACCCCTGTATTATTTACACCAGTAATCCACTTTTAGCATTTGGAAATAGCCAGTATATGGTCCCGAAGGTTAGTAATTATGTGCTGGAGGTTGCTGTGCTATCCACAGGGGAGGCATATGGATTTAAGGGTGTGGTTAATTATGACATAATATAATTCTTTCATAAATGAATGAAGGGTGATATCCCTGCAGTAAGCACCAACCATTTGGGTTTTTGCTGCACTACCACCATTAATGTGGGTATGGTCTTAAAAGCTCTTGTGATAACATGGGTGTGATTTAAAAAGAGGAGTGGTCAAAACTGGCCCTCCACTATATAGGCCAGAAAAATTCTAGCCCTCGGTACCACAGAAATTGTACAGCGCTGTTCTAGGACATAACAAAGAGCTTGAAATAAAAGACACTAAGGGGGCCATTTACTAACAGTCAGATAGTTTTCTTCCAGTCCATATTTTTTAGCGCTAAATGATAATGCTTTGAAAATTAAAAGGTTTTTAGATTTTTTATGATGGCTTTTCTGCGACAATATGAAAAAGTCACCGTTATTGTGCAACAGGTTGGGAAATTCAGTTTGTGACTTTTCGCTACTTTTTTCTGCACATAATTTTTCAGTTCAGATTTTTTGATAAACGTTAGACATTTGTGGAAATGAATTTATTTAAAAAAATTAGTTTTAGTAACTCTGCCTCCACGTTTACTCTGAGTGGTAACCCATAGCAACCAATCAGCCAGAAGCATTTACTGGTCACCTGTTCAAACATCATATTGGTAACTATGGGTTACTGCTCCTGGGCAAACTTAGTGCCTTTTATTACATTTAGGGGTGCACACAGAATTATTTCGATGCCCCATAGTTCAGGTCTATCACATCTCAAAAATCAAATTTGGGACAAATTTGGTGATACCCTCTTGTTTCCTGCATTTTAACGACTTTTTATATTGACAAACATATTTGTACATGTTGGACATATCCCAACTAAGGGCTCTGGCACACGAGGAGATTTGTCGCCTGCATTTTTTCTCCCCGGCGCTTTGGTGACAAGTCGCCACGACAATACACACAAAGAGATTTCATGTGAGTTTAAGCTCCAGGCGATCTGCTACCCATGGTACCACTCAACAGTTACCCCTCCCACATGTTTACTCAAGTTGCTCAGAAAAGGGTCTGTGTGCGATTTGAAACAGCAGGCGACTTGAAGTAGCCTCATATGTTTTGACGCTGGCGATTTCCATTGGTTTAGCATTGGCGTCTTGTCGTTCGTCTTGTCGCCAAATCGCTCTTTTAAAAATCGCTGGCGACAAATCTCCTCGTGTGCCAGAGCCCCAAAGCAAATGTTTTCCTGCTCCATTAGGCTGAATTTAGATAACCAGTTCCCTTAGTTAAAGGGACAGTAACACCAAAAAATGAAAGTGTATAAAAGTAATTACTATAGAATGTAATGCTGCCCTGTACTGGTACAACTGGTGTGTTTTCATTAGAAAGACTACTATAGTTTATATAAATAAAGCTTCTGTGTAGCCACGGGGGCAGCCATTTACAGGAGAAAAGGCACAGGTTACTTAGCAGATAACAGATAAAACCCCATTATATTCTACAAAGCTTATCTGTTATCTGCTATGTGCCTGTGCCTTTTCTCCTTTTTCCCAGCTTCAATGGCTGCCCCCGTGTTGACATAGCAGCTCATTTATATAAACTATAGTAGCGTTTCTGTTGAAAACTTACCAGTTTTACCAGCGCAGAGCAACTGTACATTATATTTTAAATACTTTAAAACACTTTCATTTTTTGGTGTTACTGTTCCTTTAATGTGTTTGCCCTTCTCTGATTTTTTCCAGCTCCAATTCTTTTTGTACTGTATATGGTTGCCCAAAACTGTTCCCATACTCAAGATGATCTACATCTACTGGCAAAGGTTATTTTTTGTCAGGAATGAATTCTGCATTTTGCCATCTGCGAATGTTTTCACAAAACCACCACAAAATTTTGCCGGGAAAAGAAAGCCACAGACTCCAATGTATTCTGTGCAGAAAAAGGCTTTTCAGAAAAACAGTTCCCGGGGGGAAATAGTCATGGTCTCTAATATATTTTAGACTGAAATAGTCAACACAAAAAAGTCTGTTTACTTCAATGCATTTCACAAATTTTCCCGCCGTTTCATTCATTTTTCAGTGAAGAGAAATGGGATAGATTCTCTCATCACTATATCTATATATACTGTGCACAGAATGAATGCCCAAACTTGTATTGACATTGGCAAATAATGTGCAAATTACTGTGCATGCTACTATGTACCTGCAATCATTTTGGAATTCTGGGGATTAATTCTGTGAAAAAAATTTCTGGGAAAACATTGTGGATTGCATTCATTATTACACCATGCCCAAAGCACTTACATTGTATATGAGACTTATATTCAGATTAATTGTACTTTGTGTGGATAAAGGTTTGGCCCTGCTAGGTGTTAACATGAAATTTACTTTTTATTACAGGAGGAAATAAAAAAAAAGGAACAGATGGTGCCTTATTAATCCCTCAATCTCCTTTCTCAACAATTCATAAAATATTTTATTGCAGTAATATAAATGCTGCAGATGGGCATCACGCTGGTAAATTCATTTTTTTTTCAAAATCCAAACAGCGAATGAAAAAACTAATTTTATTTTTGTATTTTTAAGCTTTGTAAAACAAAGTATAAACACATTTGAACTTAATATTACAGACTTACTTTGTGGAAAGGCTTCTATGTATAAATATATATACAGTATTATATGTATACAAATATATAATCCATAAAGTAAATATATTCTGGCAGTTTGTAATACCACACACTAGCCTGTGCAGGTTATACAGGTATGGGATCTGGTATCTAGAATGCTTGGGACCTGGGGTTTTCCAGATAAAAGATCTTTCCATAATTGGATTTCCATACCGTATGTCTGCTAAAAAAAACATACACACATTAAATAAGCCCGAGAGGATTGTTTGCCACCAATGTGGATTCATTCAGCTTAGTTACCATCAAGTACAGGGTACTCTTTTATTATTATAAAGAAACAGGAAATCATTAAAAAAAATTGAAATTATTTGCTTATAAGTCTATGGGAGATGGCCTTCCTGTAATTCAAAGCATTCTTTATAACAGGTTTTCAGATAGAGAATTCCATACCTGTACTATCATCTTTATCTGCCTAACCTATGGGACCCTCAGGTTTCAGGATTCCGTTTCATACTCTCTTGTGACTTAGGGGCTGATTTACTAAGACACGAATTCGAATCCGAATTGGAAAAATTCCGATTGGAAAACGAACATTTTGCGACTTTTTCGTATTTTTTGCGATTTTTTTCGGCGCCTTTACGACTTTTCGGAAATTGACGAGACTTTTTCGTTACCAATATGATTTCCGCGAAAAAACGCGAGTTTTTCGTAGCCATTACGATTCGCTCGTATCTTGTCGCGACTTTTTCGTATTGAGCGCTCGTAAGCGGCGGCCGAAACTTTCAGACTTAGCATGATTTTGGAAGCCTCCCATAGGACTCAATGGCACCCTGCAGCTCCAACCTGACCCAAGGAAAGTCTCCCATAGGGCTCAATGGCACTCTGCAGCTCCAACCCGGCCCAAGGAAAGTCTCCCATAGGCTCAATGGCACCTGCAGCTCCAACCCGCCCAAGGAAAGTCTCCCATAGGGCTCAATGGCACCCTGCAGCTCCAACCTGACCCAAGGAAAGTCTCCCATAGGACTCAATGGCACCCTGCAGCTCCAACACCTGGCCCCATAGAAGACCAGTCACTGCCAAGTACATGAAGCTTGAATGAATCCGAACGCTACGAAAAAATCGCAACATTTTGCGCAACTTTCGGAATGGCTACGAAAAAGGCGCGACTTTTCGCACAAGTTTTAACGCTACGAAAAAATCGCCAGATTTTGCGCAACATTCGGATGGCAACGAAAAAGTCGCGATAATTTTCCGCCAAATACCGATCATTACGAAAAAAACGCAATCGGACGCATTCGGCCGGTTCGTGAGTAAGTAAATGGGCCCCTTAGTGTTGCAAGCATTGTACAGGTATGGGATCCGTTATCCAGAAACCCATTATCCAGGTACAGGAAGGCTGTCTCCCATAGACATTCCATTTTGATCAAATAATACAGATTTTTTAAAATGATTTCCTTTTTCTCAGTAATAATAAAACAGTACCTTGTACTTGATCCCAACTAAGATATAATTACCCCTTATTGGATGCAAAACAATCCTATTGGGTTTAATTACTGTTTTAATGATTTTTTAGTAGACTTTAGGTATGGAGATTCAAATTATAGAAAGACCCCTTATCCTGAGCATTCAGGATACTGCCATTCTAAAAGTAACACCATATTGGTTTTTCTACCCTGTAAGTTAGTACTTTCGGCATTTATTTATCTTATTAGTCGGGATTAATAAAATGTGTTTTTAAGTTCTCAGTTCTTCCTTGCTACAATGCTATCACATTAAACAGCATGCAATTTGCATATAAAACACACTATTAGGAATGAAGAGAAGCTTGACAGCATTTTAGAGGAGTCATATTCTCTGTAAGTAAAAACAATGGTATCATTCTGACAGACTGATCTTTCCACAAGTGAAGGTACACTGGAGAGCTGACACACAGGTAGGTGCAATGTAAGTCATTTAGTGACATGCCAAGTGGCTTTTATTCTAAAGCAAAAATAATTTCTTCCTCTTTACAAAACAGCTTCTGTACAAATACAGTATACATTTTTAGTAAAGACTAACACAGCAGCAGAAAAAGCCCTTTGAAAGAAGCCAGTCTGCCTGAGGCTGCTGTATAATTTTATATTTCTTTTGGTTTTTGTTTGTATAGAATGGTTTATTCCACAAAACAAGCAAATATATTTTATATAATTGAAAAAATGTCATCATAAATGTTAATATAACTTGCTCTGTATCAATCCAGGTATGTCATAAACTAGGGCAGAAATGTTGTATAATATGTTTTGGGTTTCTGCACCAGCCCAAGCCCCCCCAGCCCTTTAGCAGGGAAGATCTGTGCCACCAAAGATGCCCCAGTAGCCCCCCATCTTCTTTTCTGCTGATTCCCTGCACATACTCTGTGCTGCTGTCACTTACCTGAGCTTAAAGAACTACTAAACCATAAAAATGAATATGGCTAAAATGCCATATTTTATATACTGAAATTACTGCACCGGGCTAAGTTTTAGTATCTCAACAGCAGCCATGATCCAGGACTTGTCATAGGGGCTCCCCGTCTTGGAAAGTGTCAGTGACACTCACATGCTCAGTATGCTCTGGGCAGCGGAGAGGGGGGTCATCGCAAATTATCCAGCTTTATTTTGTGACATTTATATTCTATATATACAGTATATTTTGAGTGGGTCCCTAAGCTCAGGTAAGTGACAGCAGCACAGAGCATGTGCAGGGAATCAGCAGAAAAGAAGTGGCTACTGGGGCATCTTTGGGGGCACAGATCTTCCCTGCTAAAGGGCTGTGGTTGCCTGGGGCAGGTAAAAAGCCCAAAACATAAGGTTTTACTTCGCCTGGCACACGATATACTATATATAGAATATAAATGACACAATATAAGGCTAATACAGACAGATCGTTAGCACATGGCAGCTCTGAAACCAGTCCAATTAGCATCTAAATTTAATCATGAGCGCTGTAGCATATACTTGTATGACAGACCAGCCTCATTTTGATCATTTGTGACGACCCATAAGCTTAGCTCAACAGCTGCTTAGAGCGCACTGAGCATGTGCAGTGTCACTGGCAATTCTAACTACATCCATCGTGGGGAGCTCTTGTTGCAACTTTAATTGCCTGAATCATTACTACTATAGTGATGCTTAACCTTTAGGCGGGTGCAATAAGTTTAGCATATTAAATATGGCATTTCTACTCATATTCATTTTTAGGGTTTAGTTCTCCATTAATGGAGCAAGCCTAATGAAGTATAAAAATCTTTCTATGGGGATGATTTATTAAAAGGATTTGGTCGGTCACTGATATTTTTATAGTTAATTAAAACTCCTGAAACCTATGGAGTTCACTAATAGTGATTGTGCTAATGACATGAAAATTCAAGAAAAATGTGATTTGTGAATAATCCCATAATTGTTGTCAGGACTTTAGATGATTATGTGTTCGTTTAATAAGTGTAGGGAAAAAGCTGTAATTGCAATTACTTGCAATTATGTGTGATTGTTTTCAGTGAGACTGCAGGAGTTTTGATAAAGGGCTTTAATGCTTTTGCAAATCAAGGCTAAAAAGATGAAATAAATATGGGATAAATATAGGCAAAGGGTATTTATTGGACTCATCCACATGCACATATGGAGAAATTTATCAATGCTCGAGTTTGATTTCTTTTCATGATTCAAATTTTTTAGCTCTAAAACTCGATTCAAATGTTTCGAAAACTCGAATGACTGAAATTTATTAAGGGAAAAAATCTGAAAACTTGAATGCAAAATTTCAGCATATAAAAGCTTGTAAATTCCTGAAGAAGTCAATGGGAGTTGGACTAGGCAAAATCAAGCCATATTGTCAATTCCAGATTTCCAAATTTCCAAGTTTTCCTTATTAATAAATAAGCAAGCATTCGAAATACAAGCTTATTTGAATTAGAGAAACAATCTTGAATTCACAAACTCAAAAATTGATAAATGAGCCCAATAGCATTGCAATACAAAACTATAAACAGACAAATCTTTGGAATTGTGGGTGCACATCTGGAAATTAGTCCTTTTATGTCCTTTTGGATAAGTAGGCATCAGGAGCTGCTGTTACATCTATCAGAGGGATGCTGAGTAGGTACACTGTGGCTGAAGCCCAGAGCCTGGACATCTGTAAATGGTGAAAATATCAAAATTATCTGTCCATTAGGTTTAATCAGCATTGTTCTCAAAGAGGGCCCCCGAGATGCTTCTTCATTTATTACTGAACCCAGGGGCGATTCTAGACATATCACAGCCTGAGGCGGCTCCTGGATGCCGCCCCCCCCCCCGCTCCCCAGCGCTTACCTTCTGAGCGCAGGAGCGGGTCCGGGGGCGGTGAGATCGCTAGTGCAGAGAGCGCAATTGCTCTCTCTACCCTTGAAGAGCCGAATTTCCGGTTTAAAAACCGGAAATTCGGCTCTTAAAGTTACCAGGAGTGGCTTTTTTGCCTAATGGCAGAAGCGCCCCTGACTGAACCATAATCAGACTTTCATTGACCACATTGACCATTGTACTGTGAAACAGTATCGAGAATAAGCAATGGTCACTTTGACCTTAAAAACCTTATTTAGGGGCACAGCTCAATGTAAATAACTCACCCATGTTCAATTTATTCCTATGGGATTTTGAAAAGCGTATTTATCAGTGGGTAAAAGTTAGAGCCCACCAACTGATAATTACACTTCTTCAAATCCCATAGGGATGAATAGAACAGGGGTAAGTTTTTATGTATTAAGCTCTAAACTCACATTTTGATAAATCTGCCCCTTAGTATTACATGTACTTTATTAAGCATACCCAAAACATACATCATTTCATGTGCTTTTAAGTATTTAAATATGATATATGGCAGTGTTTGGGATGATTCAATTAACCCTTCATATTGATTTTTTCCCTCCTTCATATTTATGTTGGGTAGACAGACAAGCAATCTATATAATTACCACTCTGTTCATTTATCACCCTAAGGCCTGGGCTTCTTTACAAGAGTTGTTTTATATGAAAGCTCATTTTACATTCTTTGGTCAATTGCTTTTTCTTCTTCTCCAGTGCAATTGTGTGTAATGTAAAGATATTTTAAAGTGATGTATGTCTATTGAAATGATAAAATGAACAGCTTAAATACTATTAGAAACTCTACCTTATACAAGTGCAGAAAGAAGGGCAACTTATTCTATACCACAACAGCAGCTAGTTTCATAAGGACGTCTCAGTGGTTATACTTCAGCCATTTTTTTCCACTGAGGAAAATATAGCCTATCATGGCACACCCTATTTATTCTTATGTAGCATTTTGCCTATTTATTATACAAGATTGCATCTCCAAGTTTCCTCTCCTTTTTCTTAAATACTTCTCCAGATTGTTTTTCCATTATGACTTAAAAATTTACCCTTCCTCTCTTTCTCAGTTAACAAGAAATATTTTCGAAGCTACTTGGAAAGCAGGCCAGACTCACCAACTTAGTTCTGGTATTGGTCCTATTTAGGGCTGTGGTGCACTTATATATATGTAAGCCCTTTCATTGTTCTAGCAATATACCATTCTACATGCCACATCTGTTTAATTCTCATCTCCCTCCTTAAAAAAAGCATATGGAACACAAAGTGGTATCACTTTGTGTTTCATGTGTTTTTTTTACTTATCCACAATGTGTGATTCAGTACTGCATGCAACATGTTGCCCACCAAACCCTTTAATGTTGCTCCCAGTGGCCGAAAAGCAGGTGCTTATTTTTACATTTCTGGCTTGGAGGCAAGTTTTGGAAGCACAGAGACAGAGAGTTTTATTCCAGTGTATGTGGGGCTACCAAATAGCCAATCACAGTCCTTATTTGACATCCCCAAAGGACTTTTTTTCATGCTTTTTTCACATCTGAGTGAAAAAAAGGTTGGGGATCCCTGCTCTAGTTCATTCCTCCCTCCCACAATGTATAATTCCTTTCTGCTTCTCCTATAATGTCTCCCAATTTTCTTTTCTTTGCTTCATTTTCATTTGTTGTACTTGTACACTGTATCATTCTCTGCTCCATACCCCTGATTGCTAAAAAATAAAAAAAAAGTATGTATTCCTGCAATAAACAAAGTCAGAATCTGTCTTTTCTACTGCCACTTTTGCTAGCACCAGCTCCACTGTAATGTGGGGAAGAAGGAATACCCCATTCTGGAGTACAGACAGTAGTGCCAGATCACTCGGAGCATGAGGGTTCAGGAGTGGCTCTAGCGCATATAAATGTCAGGCTCAAAGTTGGGGATCACTGATATATAGGGTGCAAGGCAGATATTCTTGTACTAGACTAAATTTCATCATAAACATATTAGAAACTTTACAGCCAGGCTATGAGATACATTTCCTTTGTTCTGTGCTACACACAGAAACCAGCAGTCCTATTCCCCAAAGAGGATTTTCTTGAACTACGTATTTCATCCCTCAGTCACTTGCAACAGATTTATAGAGCCACCAGGATATCAAGTGAGAATATTTTCATATCTTCTTGACAGTTTCAAGACTTGTTACCAATTCTAGCGACTTCAAATCCACAACCTCAGAAACCCACAACCAAATAACTAAGGCCTTTAAACAAATGCTACATAATGAATAGTGCCTGTAAAAATTTTTACGAGATCTACCATTCCTTTTCTGCAGGCAGCCCCCAAATTAAATTTTATAAAAAATACTTTGAAGGCTTTGGTTTTATGACCTTATGAATCATAAAACTGTAGAGTTCTTCTAGGTCACCTCTGAATCTAAACTATCTATACTACTTAGCTGAATACATTTTCTCCCATCCTTGGAACTGTTTTAAAAAGAATGGGCAGAATTTGCCAGTACTTTCACCTTTATAATGTAAATGTCAGCCTGAAGAAGCTACCACACAGTCCAAAGGGCTTGCTTCCCAAGTGCTCTCTTCTCTCACCTACTGATAAACACGGTGAAATTCTGTTTTAGCAGCACGTTCGCTCCTAAGGCTTCTGAAGAAAGTAAAAATTCAAATATCATAAAATACTGGAAAGCTGCAAAGACTGTAAATATGTGCACAATAAAAAGCTTAAAAACTATTTTGATCCAAATTAAAGGATTATAATTATACATTTACATATGGGAATCCTGCAGTCAATCTATTTTATATTAATATATCACTATTTATAATTGTCCAAACCTTCAGGATTTTTTTTTATTCCAACCAGTAAAAATAACGACTGGTTTGGGATGTGGGGGTTAATTCAGTGTTTATCAATAGTTATACGATTAGTGGGAGGATCAATCCCTATTAGGCCAATTCAGAAGGTGTTTTTCCCAATCAATCTAATTAGCTCTTTAGGATGATAAATTAAAAAACTGCAACAGATCAATCCATAACGATTCTTCATAAATCACCCTGTAATTTTTAATTCCATCAAAGCTGCATTTTTGTTTTTTCAATGCCACATACTCAATTTAAACATGCACCTATTTAACAGTATCAATTAAACTAAATGTATTTCCCCGGTTACTATGGGCAGCATTCACACCTCTGGGTAATTCCCCGCCCTCGCTTAATGATAGGACAGAAATTAATTAATTCAATTAACCACTCTATAAGGTTCCCCCCCCTACCTCAGCCCCTTGTCTTTTTTCTGTCCTCGCTTTAGGATTTTTTTGATGCAATATTTTTATTTTGTGGCTCACATGGACCCAATTTTGGGATCCCATACCCGGGGAGTTGGCCTCTCTTCCTGGTAGGGCCATGCACAGTGTATTTCCTCTCAGAGGAGGTCAGCTGGCCAAACCCCGTTATTAGGCAGCCCGGGGTTCCTCCTTGCAGCTCCTTTTCTGAGACACTCAGTTGGAGCGATATATATTATGCTTGGGTCTCAGACCAAGCTGTTGGGCGGCACTGTTAGGCTTTAAAACTTTAAGATCTTCTCCTCTTACCTGCAGCTTCTCTTACCGGCGCAGCTTCGTTCGGCGGGTCCGGAAGTGTTGGGCTGGGACGCGATGCGTTCCAGCTTGGAACGCATAGTCGCTTCCGGGTCTGACGTCACTTCCGGGTCCGCGGTACGGCGCGAACACGGGCTTTTAAACGGGGGAATTGGCCGTGGCGTCCCCTCTCTGGTAGCGCCTTGCCTGGACTACCTCCAGACCTGTGTCCCCTGCGGCTCCCCGAGAAGCACGGAGTGCCTGTGTCTCCCCTGTGTCCCCTGTGTCAACTGCGCATTCTGCCAAGGTAGGCTAAGTTATGCTTTTGTAAACGCTATTTTTCTTTGTGTTTGCAAGGTTAGATAGCAATGGGTTTCTTTTCTGTTTTAGATGACTTCTAATCTTCATGTGCCTAGTAGCCCAGAAAATGCTGCCAGTGATATTAGGAGGTGAGCCACTGTTAGGTAAGGTTGTTTTGGGGTTCTAACAAAAGAGTGCAATATTATTAGAATTTTATGTATGTTGTTTCAGTGTGCCTACCCCGAGAAAGTCTGCTTCCAAAGAAAAACATAAGAATTGTGTGACCTGTGATAATCCAGCGCAAAAACATTCAAAGCTGTGTGAAAGATGTACTAGAAGATTAGCAGGGGATGCTGCAGCGGATACTGCTGATGTTATGAGATGGATTAGGGATGCGGTAGCTGAAGGTGTTAACCTGGCGACAAAGCGTTCTGCACAGAGTCAAAGATTTCAAGACTTCGGAGCTAATAGGAATAGGTCACCAGAACCATATTCTATGGCAGATTCGGAGGAAGAAGAGGGCTTGCAGGAAGAAATTACTTCATCTTTTGACGAGACACTTATTGAACCTTTAATTAAGGCAGTGAGAACTCAGTTGGAGTTACCAGAGAAGTCAGAGCAACAGACATCTTCTTCTAATCCATTTAAATACTTAAAGAAGGAAAGAGCTACTTTTCCCTTGCATGAAGTAATTAAGGAAATTGTGGTCAGAGAATGGGAGAAAACTGATGCTAAGTATCCGATTCCTCCTAGGGTACAGAGATGTTATCCTTTTCTAAAGGAAGAAGAATTAGTTTGGGATAAACCACCGAAAGTTGATGCGGCAGTTTCCAGATTATCCAGAAAGACTCTCTTACCAGTTGATGATGTGGTTTCGTTTCTTAATCCTATGGATAGAAAGATGGAAGCGTCATTGAAGAAGGCACATCTAGCGTTAGGGGCAACTTGTAGGCCGGCTTTAGCACTTACCTCCATTGCCAGAGCTATGCAAATGTGGATGCAGAATGTGGAGACAGCACTAAGAGAAGGTGTGGATAGGAGGAACATCATTGATGCATTAGCGGAATTGAAGTTAGCCACGGATTTTGTTACAGAAGCCTCGGTGGATTTGGTTCGTTCTTCCTCTAGAGCAATGGCTCTTTCGGTGGCAGCAAGAAGAGCCTTGTGGCTGAGAGCATGGGATGCAGATAAAGCGTCCAAGATGAATCTGTGCAATTTGCCATTTGAAGGTCGTATGCTCTTTGGAGAAAAGCTAGACGACATTATTAAGAGAGTGACAGGAGGAAAAAGTGTTTTTCTGCCTCAAGAGAAGAAACCAGTTAGAGCATCGGGTTCCAATACAGATAGGTCTTCCTTTCGGAATAAAACTACATCTGCTGAGCACAGACAGTTTAGACCTTCGAGACAATATAATCAGCCAACTCAATGGAGAGGAGGCCAGAACACGCTATTCAAGAGCTCAAGAAGCAGAGGAGCAGCAGGAAGACCATTCAGGAAGTTCTGAAAGCTGGGCAGTTCAGACTTCAAGCATACCCGGAAGGTTGATACACTTCATAGAAGTCTGGACAAGGTCAATTACAGATCAGTGGGTATTGCAGACATTAAGGCAAGGCTACTCGTTGGAGTTCATGAAGACTCCGAGTCACAATCATTTTGTAATCTCAAACATCCCTTATCGTATAGAACACAGGAAGATTGTTGTCAATTACGTCCAACAGCTTTTGGTGGATGGGGCGATTATACCAGTGCCTCAAAGATTTCGGAGACAAGGAATTTATTCAATTCTCTTTATGCTAAAGAAAAAGTCAGGAGATTTCCGGCCAGTCCTGGACTTAAGGCCAGTGAACACGTTTCTGCACATAAAAAGATTCAAGATGGAATCGATATTTTCAATAGTCAAGATCATCCAGGAAGGAGACTGGCTCCTGTCTTTAGATTTAAAAGATGCGTATTTCCATGTACCTATAACTCCATCTCATCAAAGATTTTTGAGGTTTGCGATAAGTCAAGATCTGCATTTTCAGTTCACCTGCCTTCCGTTCGGATTAGCAACGTCACCTCGAGTATTTTCGAAGATTCTTCAGACGTTGATAGCAGAAATCAGGAAGTTGGGGATTCAGATATATCATTATCTGGACGATATCCTGTTGATAGCTCAAGATCAGAAGCTTTTGATTCGGCACAGAGATCGGGTTATCCGGATCCTTTCAGAACATGGATGGATTTTGAACGTAGAGAAGAGTCAAATGGTGCCTTCACAGGATCTAATCTATCTGGGAGCCAGATTTATGACGAATCAGAACCTGGTGACTCTTCCAGAAGAAAAGAAAGACAAGTTAAAGATAGCTTTAAAAACTTTGAGGAGCAGGACTTACAGTACAGCGAGACAAGTGGCCAGTGTACTAGGTCTCCTCAATTCAACTTTTCCGATGCTAAAATGGGCGCGGTGGCATGCCAGGCCTTTGCAGAGAATGTTTCTACATCAATGGAATCCAACAGTGCAAGACTGGAATCAGAAGATATTCATGGAGGAACATGTCAGGAAAGAATTGAGGTGGTGGTTTCTGGAGGAGAATCTGATGAGGGGCCATTCCTTGACGGAGACAACATGGGTAACTCTAACGACAGATTCAAGTCCTATGGGATGGGGAGCCCATCTAAGAAGACAGTATTGTCAGGGACTGTGGACGGAGGAAGAACAGAGTCTTCCAGCCAATATATTGGAATTGAGAGCAGTTTGGAAAGCGATTCAGGCTTTCAAAGATCATCTGAGAGGTTCATCATTGTTGGTGAGGATGGACAACAGAGCAGCAATTGCCTACATAAAGAAACAGGGCGGAACGCACAGTCAGAATTTAATGACAGAGTTACACCCAATTCTAGGTTGGGCGGAGAAGAATCTACAGGGGATTTCAGCACTGCATTTACCAGGGAAGGAGAATGTGCTGGCAGATTTTCTAAGTCGAATCTTGATAGGGAAACACGAGTGGGAACTGAATTCAGAAATATTTGCGGAAATTGTGAGGAAATGGGGTCTTCCAGAGGTGGATCTAATGGCAACTCCGAGCAATCGGAAGGTGAAGAGTTTCTTTTCCCAGTTTTATTGTTCCCAAGCACTAGCAGTGGATGCCCTTCAGCAGGATTGGAGTCAGGGACTCCTTTACATCTTTCCTCCAATACCCCTAATACCTCGAGTTCTGAGGAAAATCAAGAAGGACAGGGCCAACGTCATGGCAATTATTCCGAATTGGCCAAGGAGAAGTTGGTATCCTCTTCTGAGGCAAATGTCCATTCAAAAACCTTTAGCCCTACATTACAGGGAAGATGTATTGAAACAGGGGCCGGTGAGACATCCCAGACCACAAATATTTTGCCTCTTTGCTTGGAGGCTGAGAGGAACAGATTGAATAAGGAAGGATTGTCGGAAGCAGTAATTAAAACTATGCTATCGGCCAGAAAGAATTCTACGAATAACACATATACTAGAATTGGAAAGATCTTTTCAGAATGGTGTGCTGCAAAGCAGATAAATGTAGATCATCCCTCTGTGTCTCAGATCTTAGATTTTTTGCAAGCAGGCCTTGACAAAGGACTAAGTTTAAGAACTTTAAAACTCCAGGTCTCAGCGATCTCAGCGCTAACAGGCATACGCTGGGCAGAAAATCAGAATGTGTCAAAATTTATGACAGGAGTATTACATCTCAAACCTCCAGAGAGAGCACTCTCAGCTACATGGGACTTGCCAGTGGTTTTGCAGGCGCTTACAAAGGAACCTTTTGAACCTATTGGAAACATTTCAGATATGATGTTATCATTAAAAGCGGTTTTTCTGACAGCCGTCACATCTTCCAGACGAGTCAGTGATCTGCAGGCGCTCTCATCAGAGGCCCCGTTTACGGTTATCCAACCGCATCAGGTCTTACTAAGGCCAGTACCAGGATACCTTCCAAAGGTGGTCTCGGCTCTGCACATGAATCATGAATCAGTGTTGCCAGCTTTTTTCCCTGAACCTACATCGGAGGTAGAAAGGGCTTGGCATACTCTAGATCTTGTCAGGTGTCTCTCAACCTATTTGGCAAGATCCAAGGAATGGAGAAAATCTGACAAATTATTCATTATCCCAGAAGGTAATAAGAGAGGCCAGGCAGCCTCAGTATCCACAATAAGTAGATGGATTGTGAGATGCATCCAGATAGCTTACAAGACAGAAGGACACCAAATTCCAAAAGGGGTTAAGGCACATTCCACAAGGGCGTTGAGTGCTTCTTGGGCGTTTCAGGCAGATGTCACACTAGACCAGGTGTGCAAATCGGCTTCGTGGAGCTCAGCTAAAACATTTTTGAAACATTATCATGTTAACCTTGTCTCCTCAAAAGACGTTAATTTTGGGAGAAAAATTTTGGAAGCGGTGCAATGCGCTAAAGAATAAAAATATTAAGCATGTTCGTGGTTAATTATTCCCATCCCTTCTAATTGCTAGGGTACGGACCCAGAGGTGTGAAGGCTGCCATAGTAACCGGGGAAAACGGAAAATTTTTACCATACTTACCGTAATTTTCGTTTCCTGGTTACTATGGGCAGCATTCACACCGAACCCTCCCCTGAGTTAGCTCGGACATAAAGACAAGGGGCTGAGGTAGGGGGGGGAACCTTATAGAGTGGTTAATTGAATTAATTAATTTCTGTCCTATCATTAAGCGAGGGCGGGGAATTACCCAGAGGTGTGAATGCTGCCCATAGTAACCAGGAAACGAAAATTACGGTAAGTATGGTAAAAATTTTCCGTTATCTAGTTTAAAATGTACTGGCTGCCCAGTTTGCTCTGTTAAGTCATGTAATAACGGCTGTTTGTGGTCTATTCATTTTGCCTTCAATGTGCAGCAGACAAGGGCCCATATTTTACTTTTCAGTGTTTTAAATGCAACAGACCAATCAAGGCTAATTGCTGATCTTTTGCTATAAGTTACTTTATCAATGGTATATCTATGAATGATTTGTGTACATTTGGGACAAAGCCAAAGCCTTCATGGATATAGTGCATTTCTAGAAAATTTCCAATTCTGGAATGGCAAGACCACATCAGAATTCAAAGTGTTACTATGTCAAACGTTTTCATATTAAGTCCAATATAACTGAAATATGTGCAACAAGGGGCTGCAATGATTAGCTTTGGTCCTAGGTTTCATTTGAGACAAATAACTATTTTCAAAGAGTTTTATGTTCTCCAAGGTGCAGATTGACTAAAACTTTAATCTTTCTCATTTTTTTATTTTTAAAATTGTCCAAAAATGTCTGACATTTACTAGTGATGAGCGAACATGTTGCTACGCCCTAAAATTTGTGAAATGGCAAGAAAATTTGCAAAACGGCAAAAAATTAGCAAAATGCATTTGTCATCCAATTTTTTTGTCGCCCACGTCTATTTTTGTCGCCCGCCAATTTTGATTTGATGCGGCCGCGCCCTTTTTTTGACGCAACCGCTCCTGATTTGACGCGACCAACGAATTTTTCCGCTGCGAATTTTCACTGAAGTTTTGTTAAACAATTCACAAGTGGCGAAAAGCGGAAATTCGCTGCGAATCCATGCCTGGCGAAAAAATTCATAACATTTACTTAAAAATCTGAACTGAAAAGTCTGCGTTGGAAAAGGTTACAAAAACTGCAACTTTTTTTCAATTGTTACCCCCTAAAACACATTTTTTTAAAACCAGCATAAAAAATCTGAAACCTCTGAAGTTTTGAGGCAAAAGAAGGATCTTTTATTAAAGGGACAGAAAATCTGCCATTGACTTCTACATGGTCACGGGAAGCTTTAGCTGGAGAATTATTCGGATTCGGATTTTTAGCCATTTGGACGCATAGTAAATCTCCATACAGGCAGGTTCACTGACCCCTGATAAAACTAACTATAGTGTGTGTTTATGTGATAGGGACAGGAACCACTGAGGCAGTTTATAATGTAGGATAACTGGAAAGTACAGCAGAATATGGGTGCGCTATATAAATAAGGTAATAATAATACACAGAAAATAACTACTGCCAGGCTATGGTGCTACATAATTGTATTATTATTATGCACATGTAGGTTTTTGATATATACCATGGCTGGCATATGTATATATGTATTTAAAAAATGCTGCTGCTTTGACTTCTTTGTTTTATTATGTTTTCATGTATCTGACATTCTTTTTATATATTGGCAGCCTATTGCATTGGTGTAAATAGCATTGGTGTAAATAATAACCCTATTATTTGTGACTGAGACAATAAATAGCTTCCTTAGTCTTCATGTGGAAAGAAGGAGTGTCTTATGAGTACAACAATATAATCCCTTATAATTATATTAAATAATATAATAATCCCTTTCCTCTTCAAACAGACAGTGTGTCTATGATTTCTACAACAATTAATACCGTCTCTTTTGTCCCCAAACTGATCATTTGCTACATTATTCATTTTACTATATGTTTATCCTGTGTTTTTTTTTCAATAAAACATGTATGGCGATAATGATGCCCCGCTAATATTTAGGGGCACATTCATTAAAGTACGATTGAATCCGAATACAAAAAAAACATATTTTTTCTAAGTATTTGTACTGTGCGTATTTTTTGCGACTTTTTCGTTAATTTGCACCACCTTTTTCGCACCTTGTGACAATTTGCGTGACAATATCGTATTTGTCGCGCCGAGTATGAAAATTTCGGATTCATTCAAGCTTTGTTATCGTGACTTTCCTTGGGCCGGGTTGGAGCTGCAGAGTGCCATTGAGCCCTATGGGAGACTTTCCTTGGGCCGGGTTGGAGCTGCAGAGTGCCACTGAGTCCTTTGGGAGACTTTCCTTGGGCCAGGTTGGAGCTGCAGAGTGCCATTGAGCCCTATTGAAGACTTTCCTTGGGCCGGGTTGGAGCTGCAGAGTGCCATTGAGCCCTATGGGAGACTTTGCTTGGGCCAGGTTTTATAAACATTAAGGGGCAGATTAATCAAAGTACGAGATTGAATCCCAAAATGGGTAAAATTTGGATTAGATACGATAATTTGTGATGATCGAAAATGTCATGAATATGCTTACGAAAAAATCGTAAGCCCTATGGGAGGCTTTCCTTGGGCCAGGTTGGAGCTGCAGAGTTCCATTGAGCCCTATGGGAGACTTTCCTTGGGCCGGGTTGGAGCTACAGAGTGCCATTGAGTCCTATGGGAGACTTTCCTTGGGCCAGGTTGGAGCTGCAGAGTGCCATTGAGCCCTATGGGAGACTTTCCTTGGGCCAGGTTGGAGCTGCAGAGTGCCATTGAGCCCTATGGGAGACTTTCCTTGGGCCGGGTTGGAGCTACAGAGTGCCATTGAGTCCTATGGGAGACTTTCCTTGGGCCAGGTTGGAGCTGCAGAGTGCCATTGAGCACTATGGGAGACTTTCCTTGGGCCGGGTTGGAGCTGCAGAGTGCCATTGAGCCCTATGGGAGACTTTCCTTGGGCTGGGTTGGAGCTGCAGAGTGCCACTGAGTCCTATGGGAGACTTTCCTTGGGCCGGGTTGGAGCTGCAGAGTGCCATTGAGTCCTATGGGAGACTTTCCTTGGGCCGGGTTGGAGCTGCAGAGTGCCATTGAGCCCTATGGGAGACTTTCCTTGGGCTGGGTTGGAGCTGCAGAGTGCCACTGAGTCCTATGGGAGACTTTCCTTGGGCCGGGTTGGAGCTGCAGAGTGCCATTGAGCCCTATGGGAGACTTTCCTTGGGCCAGGTTGGAGCTGCAGAGTGCCATTGAGCCCTATGGGAGACTTTCCTTGGGCCAGGTTGGAGCTGCAGAGTGCCATTGAGCCCTATGGGAGACTTTCCTTGGGCCCGGTTGGAGCTGCAGATTGCCATTGAGCCCTATGGGAGACTTTCCTTGGGCCGGGTTGGAGCTGCAGAGTGCCATTGAGCCCTATGGGAGACTTTCCTTGGGCCAGGTTGAAGCTGCAGAGTGCCATTGAGCCCTATGGGAGACTTTCCTTGGGCCAGGTTGGAGCTGCAGAGTGCCATTGAGCCCTATGGGAGACTTTCCTTGGGCCAGGTTGGAGCTGCAGAGTGCCACTGAGTCCTATGGGAGGCTTCCAAAATCATGCACTGAAGGATCAAAGTCAGAAAGGTTTTCGATCATTTGGATACGAAAATTTTGTTACTTTCGGATCACCAATACAATATAATCGTGACTATTACGATTTTTTCGTAAGCATATTCATTACATTTTCGATCATCACAAATTATCGTATCTAATCCAAATTTTACCCATTTTGGGATTCGATCTCGTACTTTGATGAATCTGCCCCTTAATGTTTATAAAAGTTATAAGGAAACTTGTAGAATTAACCAAACACGATAATTTGGAATCTTTAACAAATGTTTAGTTCAAAATATTTTTACAATCATAAAGCTAAACAGCCCAAGGTGACTTTATTTGTCACTGTTAATCTAATACTCTGGAGCGACCTCTTCCATTTTATTTCAAACACAATGCCCATCAAATGAAAGATGTAGCATTTGTATGTGAAATTCTTGGGAGAATTATAGAATAGATAGAATAATTTATTTTCCATTTTAATGTTTGATTAGGAAGTCAGCAGATGCACTAATAAATGTTTGAGGAGCGTAGCCACAGTAATAACGGGGCATTTAAAAGCGTATTTTTAATTTCACAGCTGATTGAAACATTGAAGCCGACTGACCTTTTCATTAATAATTGACACTACTTATTAGAAAGCCACTGGGTTTCTGAAAACTATACAAGAACAACAATAGCTATAATATGGTAACATAAAAAATCAGAGAAGCAAAACTTGCATGAAAATATTAATATTAGAAACAGTATCTTGCTGCTCAGAGTTAGAGTTAAATGAAATATTATCTATGATATTTTATAGTGAATGTTAAAGAAAGCAATATGTAGCCACTATAATAAATGGAAATGACCATTTTGTGTTATGCAGGCTAATCTATGATATTAGATAGGAATACGCCCTGACCTCACCAATCTACAAAGGCACCATATTCAAAATATAAACCAGAGCCTGGTTCAATGCACAGCTGTAGGTATTAGTTTGCCAAGTTCCTGGGTATACTGTTTTATTTTGTATCATCTGCTGCTATTGATACCTGGCCTGTTTCTGGCTACCCTGATCGCTGCCTGCCACAACCTCTTTTGTACTTTTATATAACTCCTTGGATACCTCACTACTGGATTTTTGTCGGTTCTGCCTGCACCCCAGTTCCAACACCCTTCTTAGTCCTTATTTCCTGGACCTGATTAAAAAGAAGATTATAAAGTAGACTTTGTATTTCAAAGAGCAGTCATTGGAATTGTAATCAGCAGGCTTTAAACAATGTGTCCTTGGACTGGCTAGAATCATTTAGCTATGGTAAATGTATATGTAAAAAAATAAATACATAGACAACAGGTAACAGCTACAACCATACATCAGTTATGAGATCAAATGTGTGATTTATCTGTGTAATGACAACGTTTTGGATCCAAGACTACATGGTGACCGGTGGGGGGGAAATTTACAAAAGGTTGGATTTTTTTTCCCGATTGTGACTTTTTAGAGCTGAAGGTCACACATTTTTTAGTTTTTTTTTAGATTTACTATGCGTCAAAATAGCTAAAAATCTTAATCTGACAATTTGCCACTGAAACCTGCTAAGATTATATACAAGTCAGTGGCAGAGTCAGTGCTTCAAAACTTTAGGGGTTTCGAATTTTTGACGCTGTTTTTTTGTGCAAGAATTAAAAAAAGAAGAGATTTCAGTGCGACAATTCAAAAAAATTGGGAGTTTGTGACTTTTCTACAACTTTTTCCAGTTCAGACTTAAGGAAATGTCAGAGCTCATTTACATCCTCAAGCGCAGTGGGCAACTCTTTCCCTGCTGTGCCTAAAACTATTTTCAATTTGCCTTCCATTCCAAATTGGGCACTGTTGTGCCTTTTGATGCAGGGAAACCCTGAAGCTACTATCACATTCTGACCGGGCAGTACCTTTAGGTTTCCTTCAGCGTCCTGAGTCCATAGGTGCAGCACACTTGTACCTAAAGAAGATCCTAACACCATAAGGGATACAAGAGAACACTGGGAATGATGCTAGAGCAACTGTTGCATAAAGTGTATGTGTAGTTGTGGCTATTTTGACACAAAAATAGCAACTGTGGTAGACACGATGCAATTGTGTCAAGAAAAGGGCCAATTTGCGTCCACAGTGACACTGGAATTCTGAGGGAAATGGTGCATTGTGGGAAACAAATGGTGAATTGTGGGAAACAAATGGTGATTGCACTTAAAATTGGACTTAGCACACTGCATCTAGGTATTGGATTTGAATGGGCACAGGGTGTGCATATTTCAGTTTTAAACAAACACAATTGAATTGGTATAGACTAAACCCCTGTCTGGTATCATATTGCCAATCATCACATTTAAAAAGAAAATAAAGATGCATAATAGGTTAAAAACACTCCCTAACCCGTAAAAACATCAGCAGCAGCCTAGGAGGGGCCCCTCACTCTAAATTGTTGATATAAAATAATAGAATAGAGAAATATGTATGTATAAAATCCTCATGGATATTCCTTCACTTTGCCAGCTGTCTTCAAAAAAAAATTAGTCACTTACCGTATATACTCGAGTATAAGCCGATCCGAATATAAGCCGAGGTACCTAATTTTACCTAAGAAAACTGGAAAAACGTATTGACTCGAGAATAAGCCTAGGGTGGGAAATGCAGCCGCTACTGCTAAGTTTCAATAATCAAAATAAATACCAATAAAATTACATTAATTGAGGCATCAGTGGTGTATATGTTTTTAAATATTTATTTCAAAGAAATACAGTAAACTAGCTCTGTAAGTGGAGAAGAGGGTCAACAAAAACAATATGAGTACTACCCCACGCTCATTGCACATTGGCAAACTGGCAGCAGACCCAGTCCCGGAGGAGATGTAAGGGGGAATAAGTATTGCTAGTGGGAGCCTAGGCCAGGGCACTGGAGGGTCTGGGTGCGGGGGGCCTAATTTGCACACAAAGGAGAGAGGGTGCTAGTTTGGAGGGACCCTTGGCACCCGACTCGAGTATAAGCCGAGGGTGACTTTTTCAGCACATTTTGGGTGCTGAAAAACTAGGCTTATACTTGAGTATATACAGTAATTACTACATCTGGTAACCACGATAATGTCTGATGTGCGAAAATGCCACAAAAATTATTTTCTCGGTTGCATGAAAATATCATGGTTGCAATTCAAAAGTCACGAACGATCGTAAACGTCGCAAAAACCTTTCTGGCTTTGAAACTTCAATGTATGATTTTGGAAGCCTTTCATAGGACTCAATGGCACTCTACAGATCCAACCTGGCCAAAAGATAGTCATGATACCAAAGCTTGAATGAATCCGAAATAGTCGTAGTGTTTGCAAAAAATATGACTTTTTCGTGGAAAAGTTCTATAAATTAGAAAAAATACAATTTTTTTTCTGAAAAAAAACATTTGTGCTTTCATGAATGGGCCCCTTAATACATCAATTGATATTTACCTCCGAAACCAACTTAATTATACTGGTTTTCAATATATTCAAGATATTCTGTCCTGTAGGAAAATTATGCCTAAGACACAGTAATTCACATGCTCTATTTAGAAGCATGAAGCTATATTTGTAAAATTACCTTGATAATTAGGCTACTGCATGTGGCCATTTCATAATTCAATATTACAACTGCAAACTTTATCATTCATATTTTTCTAAATGTGAAGGGTATTTCTGTTTTTATAAGAAATATTATACTAAGGCAACCATTCCATTGGACAGTGGGTGATTTAGCTAGATTTTTTAATTACAAGGTTTGTTCCCACCTAATTAACCCTGTATAGCTGCAATTTCTTCACAAATCCATGGCAGGAGAAACATTTTGCTCATCACTAAAATGTAGTACTGGGCTAGTGATGCTTCAGGTGCTACACATTACAACAAGTGGCCATTCATTCACTTGGGGGCAAATTTACTAAGACTCTAACATTTCTCATTTTAAACTAATTTCCACGAATGTCTGACATTAACATTCACATTTTTGGTCAGATTTTGGTCGGGGAGGCTGGTCAGAGGGCCCCATAAATGGCTTAAATTCAGAATCGGACAATTTGCCAGCTAAAACTAGATAAAAGCGAGATGGCAATGCAATGTGTCATATTGCTTAGTGAACAACTAAGCGTAATTAAAATGAAAAATAATCAGTTTTTCATGCCTATTGCACATACATGCAAATGACGACAAGTAGCAGGCATAAAGCGTTCCACCACTGGGACCATGGCCATTGTCAACTAAGACATTTCCATTCTGTAGCTCAGTGCTTCTAACAAAGACTCACATCTCTCACGGATGAGCAGCATGTCCCATAGGACATCCACATAGCAGTACTCATCTCCCTCTGACTTGACAAGATGTCTTTTACTTCAAAGTTCTTGTTTCACATCACTGCAAGTAGATACAGTATTGCTTTGAGCACACAATTACTAGACAACTGTGAAACAATCCTTTGGATGCATAGGGTGATATTAGTTTCACACACTGTAAAAAAATATGGAGTTGCAGGTCCTTTAGGAAGCAAGTATAGTATTAGTACTGATCATTAGCTTATAGTTTCTTTGAGGAACCACAAAGGAAAATTTTGCACCCAGAAGTATATGCTTTGGTGGAATGTCACCTGCTGGTTCATACTGAAGATACAATAAAAGGCTTATGCTTTGGAAGTTGTGGAACCAAGATGATGCAAAAAGTTACTTAAACATTTAAAACTGATGATAAATATTCAGGGCCACTTTTAAGCACCTATGGGCCTTGGGCAAAGATTTCATTGGTGGGTCCCTCCTGTCCAGTGTTCTTCCAAGTACCTTTTGTTTCCCTTTGGCCCTGATCACATGAACACCAATATAATAATGGAAGAAATGGTCTATGCTTACTAAAGTAAGCCAACCTAAATGAAAAGTATGCCCCTTTTCCTAGTGGACCCCGGACAAATGTCCTTTTTGCCCAGTTATTAAAACAGGCCTGTAAACAGTGTTAGGTTCCTTTTATAATTACATATTTGTGCTTATACCATTGAAGTTATGTAAGTGATATTTCCTATCAGGAACTAGTGGGAGAATGTTTTAGCGAGCTTTTCTGCAGAAGACGTAGACAGCACAAAGACTAAATGGGCCATTAAGGATGAGGAGTGTGGATGATTCATTGTAGAGTTAGTCAGCTATGCACATTACTCATGGGCAGAACTAATCAAAACCTGTTTTTCTTATATTATTAGCATAATGCCGCCCACCCTTGTGCATGATTACTAAACCTTAAGGATGCCCATTGCCTGTACAAATAAATTGCTGTGAATATAGAATACTGATCAGCCATTGTTTTGAAGCATTAAATTAAACCTGTTTGAGATTCTTCTTAGAAATAGTACTTACGAATTTCTGTATTATTCTGCAAGCATTAACTAACGAATCGGTTTGTTACGCAAGCTTTCCTAGCAGTAAATTTAATACGCAGGTGGAATCTTAACATATATAGTAGCAATATGAACTTAGTCTGGGGTACTTTACAATTATTTGCCTGTTTGCTTGAATTAAAAAATCCTCTTTTAATATTGTATATAAATTAATACATATAAATGAGCTCACACTATAACACTTTTTTTTAATGTGTTATTAAATATTTGCCACCCACTTTCACACACCCACACAGCCCCTGGCAAACCTCTATCCCTTCATGGGGTAATAATTCCCATTCTCAGTGGCTCCCTACTTTTCTAGGTGCCCCAACTCCCACGGCTTTCTTTGTACGTTAACGCCCCCTAAATGCTGCAGTTTGCTTTATCTTGTTCTACAAATCTCCCTTGTCGCGGGCGACTAATCTCCACGAAATGCCATCCCACGGGCTAGAATGTAAATCGCCAGTGGGATGGCATACACGGCGCAACGATTTTTCATGAAATCACTGAAGTTGCCTTGAGAGGAAACTTTGGCGATTTCGGCACCGTGTATGCCATCCCACCGGCTATTTACATTCTAGCTGGCAGGTTGGCATTTCGGGGAGATTAGTTGCCCGCAACAAGGGAGATTTGTTGCACGGCGACTAATCTCCCTGTCTGTCACGGCCCTAAAGCACAGCAGCACAGCATGGTTAAAGGGCACATATCACCCTAAAATTTCTTCCCCCATCAGAGGTGTTGGCTAATGATGCCTGCACTCCAGTTGGGGGAAACAATATTCTTTTGTTTTTTTAAAATAGCCCCCTAGAGTGTTGGGCTGCCCACACAAAGAGGGAGCTCCTGGTTTAGGCAGCCATGTTGTGGTATTTGCATGTGAAAAGGAGGGCTTTTAGGGGACCCAGTTAGACTTTATTCTCATACTCCACACGATCATGTAAATAAAAAGGCTTTATTTGTGTTTCACATACCTGTAAATTGTAGAGTCATTCTTAAAAATTACTTTATTTATTATTAATGAAAAGCTTCTAAACGCTTTCTCTTCTTGCAGTGAGTGCTTATTGCTTGGCAAACACCTGGCTTCTATTGTCTCCCTTCTTGATTAAAGCTAAGAAATGGTGTCAGTGAAATGAAATGGTTTTGATTAGCCTTCTAATTATTATTGTTTATTGTGCATCTTCAAAACTGTGTTTGTGTTTTGACTTCTTGCTTATGAAGAAGAGGAAACATAGAATATAATCTGTAGAATTTTTTTTTTATAATCTGTATATTTAATGTAATTCTCTATTAATCAAAGATTTACTTTTAAGTAAAAAAAACACAAAACACAAGAAGGTGTTTCTAGGTATTTGTTTCATAGCACTTAAACGCTCATCGCTAAGGGGCATATTTATCAAAAATGACAAAATAAATCTCTAAATAATCTCTAAATAAAGCCTGACAAATTATGGCCAATCAATTTGTTCCTCCATGGTTATGAGTACATTTATGAAAAATATAAAATAGGTTGATTACTATCAAGGAAAAGCAGGGAATCAAATGTACCCATTCATTTTCAAACCCAGTGTCGGACTGGAACCTCAGGGGCCCACCAGAAACCTTAGACCATGGATCCACTCTCCAAACTATTTTTCCTGCTTTCCTTGCACAACCTCTTTATTATTATTATTCTCCTAGTCTCTTTTATTTACATGCTAGCAACTATTCTTCCATTTATTTATCCTCTTTGTTCCCATTCAAAAATAGGGAATGAAGATGAAATAGGCCAAATGGCCAGGAGCAGGAGGGCCCACTTACACCTGGGCCCACCGGGAGTTTTCCTGGTATCCTGGTGGGCCAGTCCGACACTGTTCAAGCCATTTAATATGGTGCAAAATCTCTACAATTATCAACTTACTTGAATGGTTAAGATACACTTTCCATTGATTTCTATGGCATCATGAGACATTTTTGTTGTATTTAAATTTCTTATGAATCTAAAAAAAAAAGTTTGTAATGGGGCTTGTGGCAAATACCATTTAACATTAAGGGGCACATTCATCAAAGTACAATTGAGTCCAAATACTAAAAATTCATATTTTTTCTTAGTTTTTGAACTGTGCGTATTTTCTGCGATATTTTAGTTAATTGCGCATCTTTTTTGTACTTTGTGTATTTGTCGCAACAAGTACAAAAGTTTCGGATTCATTCAAGCTTCGGTATCGTGACTTTCCTTAGGCCAGGTTGGAGCTGCAGAGTGCCATTGAGCCCTATGGGAGACTTTCCTTGGGCCAGGTTGGAGCTGCAGAGTGCCATTGAGCCCTATGGGAGACTTTCCTTGGGCCGGGTTGGAGCTGCAGAGTGCCATTGAGCCCTATGGGAGACTTTCCTTGGGCCGGGTTGGAGCTGCAGAGTGCCATTGAGCCCTATGGGAGACTTTCCTTGGGCCGGGTTGGAGCTGCAGAGTGCCATTGAGCCCTATGGGAGACTTTCCTTGGGCCGGGTTGGAGCTGCAGAGTGCCACTGAGCCCTATGGGAGACTTTCCTTGGGCCGGGTTGGAGCTGCAGAGTGCCATTGAACACTATGGGAGACTTTCCTTGGGCCGGGTTGGAGCTGCAGAGTGCCATTGAGCCCTATGGGAGACTTTCCTTGGGCCGGGTTGGAGCTGCAGAGTGCCATTGAACACTATGGGAGACTTTCCTTTGGCCAGGTTGGAGCTGCAGAGTGCCACTGAGCCCTATGGGAGACTTTCCTTGGGCCGGGTTGGAGCTGCAGAGTGCCATTGAGCCCTATGGGAGACTTTCCTTGGGCCGGGTTGGAGCTGCAGAGTGCCATTGAGCCTTATGGGAGACTTTCCTTGGGCCAGGTTGGAGCTGCAGAGTGCCATTGAGCCCTATGGGAGACTTTCCTTGGGCCGGGTTGGAGCTGCAGAGTGCCATTGAGCCCTATGGGAGGCTTCCAAAATCATGCACTGAAGGTTCAAAGTCGGAAAGGTTTTCCTGACATTTGCGATCATCAGAAATTCGGATTTGTACCTTTCTGAATCTGGCCCTAAGTGGCTGGTTAATCAAAGTTCAAATTTCATTTTTTGGTAATAAAACTCATGAATTTGAATTAGGGATTCCAAAAATGTTATATTTGCTTTTTATTTAGCACATACAATTGGAAAATGTAAACTTTGGCATCTGAAAACTTGCAAGTCCATGTAGAAGATGTGGAAGTCAATGGGAGTTGTCCTAGGCAAAATGTAAGCAATTTTTCTTTTTTTTTGGGGGGGGGGGGTGACATTTTTGAGAGTTTGTAGACCCATTGAAAAAAAATATTTTGATAAATAAGCAAACATTACAGTTTGAAAAAAAAACTGTCAAATTTATAAATTAATAAATTAGCCTCCCAGGGTTTCCGTTAAGACACCTGTATGTGTTATGTCCTGGGGTTGGTTGTTGTTTGCCTGCAAATCAAAAGTCCTCGTTACTATTCCTGTGTTTAACACAGAAAAAAATCTATAGAATAAAAAACCTTATATTTGCATATCAGTCTACTAAAATATCAGTTTCAAAACATAGCTTTAAAGAGTAGCAAGCTCAAGGCTAATGGAAACAGTAAGAAAGCTTGCTTTAGTTTTAGTAGCCCCCTGCCATCCAATGAGCAGGTCACAATGACTAGTAAGTAAACGTCTGATTTGTTACTAGATATGGAGAAAACATTCCACCTGTTATTGGATTATCCCTGGTGTATTGTTTCCGCTGGGTACAAAACCATTGTGGGGGAACTGACGTAAAAAATGTATAAATTGTTTTAATGATTAAAAAAAAGGAATTGTATGAAAAAAAACTCATCTCACAGATTCAGAGAAACCTGCTTTAGATTCAACAGCACTCACAGCACAAAGCTGCGTTGCGCAATCCTTTTTTAAAAAAAAATAATCAAAGGGAATGTTGAGCAAGGATAATGAATGACGTTATTACAGAATGGAAAAAACCTCTATTCCACGTATTATCGATTTCTGAGAGGCACTCTACAATCACGAGATCTCAAATACAACTAAAAATGAGCTTAATGTTTATCACATATATGAGCTCCTGTCTGGTAACAGAAAAACAAGGCAGTGGGATCAACTTATTTCCCCAGTGATACATTTTAGAAGCTCAATATTTCCTCTGGAGACACATTGGAAGTAACAGATGATTTCATGCTTTAGCTCACTTAAGACAGGGTGCTGTAATTGTTGTGATTCAGGAACAAAGACATTACAGGCATTACAAGGAATCTTTATTGATTTTACTTTGAGCATGATAACGCTTTTCATTTTTATTTCTACTTTTGGGACAGAAAATTTGAACGAAACTTTAGATGGGATTATTTGAAATGAAACACTGTCTGCAAGTAAAGTATGGATAAATAGGCAGAAAGGTTATGCAGCGAATGTTAACACCAATTCTAACCATTAGTGATGGGCGAAATGTTTCAGCAGGCATGGATTCGCAGCAAATTTCCGCGTTTCGCCATTGGCGGATTGTTTCGCGAAACGTATGAAAGAATTCGCTGCGGAAAAATTTGGCGCATGTCCAAAAATTGTCGCGGGCGTCAAAAAAGAATAGCCGCGGGACGAAATAATTGCCGCGGGTGACAAAAGAATAGCCGTGCGACAAAATAATAGCCGCGGGCGACAAAAGAATAGCAGTGCGACAAAATAATAGCCGCGGGCGACAAAAGAATAGTTGTGGGCGACAAAAGAATAGTCGTGGGCGATTCCTCTCCTTCCTTGTTCAGAGTGAAGCTCCGCCCCCACTTCCTGTTCAGGTCTCTCATTACATCGACTACCTGTAGTCTGTGCATTAGCAGGGTTTTTTTATTGATGAGAGACTTGAACAGGAAGTGGGGGCGGGGCTTCACTCTGAACAAGGAAGGAGAGGAATCGAGCAGCTTGTAACTCAGGAACCAGGTCAGAAAGAACAGAAGGACAAAGGTAGGCAATTCTGGGAAGCTGTTCAGAGTAATTTTATTAATTGAAAAAAAAAAGGTTTATGTATTCTTTAACAAACCAGTCAGATCTGTCCATGAATGGCCAGCTTGTTTCTGTTTATCAGTCAGTTTTCCTTAGAGAAATGATCCTGTTTTATTGCCCTTCTCTAAACTTTCAGTTACTGATTGTTAGTGGCAATTAAACCAGCAGTTACAAATGTGCTCATTACAGGTATGGGGCCTGTTATCCGGCATGAGCAGGACCTGTGTTTCCGGATAAGGGATTTTTCTGTAATTTGGATCTCCATATTTTGTCTACTAAAAAATCATGTAAACATTAAATAAAACCAGTAGAATAGTTTTGCCACCAATAAGTATTCATTAAATCTTAGTTGGGACCAAATGCAAGGTACTGTTTTCATAGCTACAGAATAAAAGGAAATACCATTTTTAAAAACTGAAATATTTGATTAAAATGGAGTCTATGGGAGATGGCCTTTCCATAAGTTGGAGCTTTCCCATTCTGGATAACAGATCCCATACCTATACACGTGCTCTTCTTTAAAATACTGCAGTAAATAATATTTCATGTGTCTATACACTATTTATACTCCCCGGTTCTAGTAATTAGCTTATGCCTTTTATCAGTCCGCAGCAATGTGGCTTCCTTGTTGTCCTTGCTAAGTACATCTGTCTATATTCCCATTAGATTCAATAACCCTGTTTTTCTTGCATGCAATGGAATCCCTAATGGTAAATACTTTTTCGCAATTTTTTCGTAAATTGTCGCAACTTTTTCGTAGCTGTTACGACTTGCGCGAATTGTTGCGACATTTTCGTAGCCGTTACGACTGGCTCGTACATTGTCACAACTTTTTTGTATTGAGCACTCGTAAACGGCGGGCAAACCTTTCAGACTTTGCATGATTTTGGAAGCCTCCCATAGTACTTAATGGCACACTGCAGCTCCAACCTGGCCCAAGGAAAGTCTCCCATAGGGCTCAATGGCACTCTGCAGCTCTGTCTCGGGTCTGCAGCTCCAATCTCCCACAATGGCACTCTGCAGCTCCAACCTGGCCCAAGGAAAGTCTCCCATAGGGCTCAATGGCACTCTGCAGCTCCAACCCGGCCCAAGGAAAGTCTCCCATAGGGCTCAATGGCACTCTGCAGCTCCAACCTGGCCCAAGGAAAGTCTCCCATAGGGCTCAATGGCACTCTGCAGGGCCCAAGGAAAGTCTCCCATAGGGCTCAATGGCACTCTGCAGCTCCAACCCGGCCCAAGGAATGGCACTCTGCAGCTCCAACTCTGGCCAAGGAAAGTCTCCCATAGGGCTCAATGGCACTCTGCAGCTGGCCCAAGGAAAGTCTCCCATAGGGCTCAATGGCACTCTGCAGCTCCAACCCGCCCAAGGAAAGTCTCCCATAGGGCTCAATGGCACTCTGCAGCTCCAACCTGGCCCAAGGAAAGTCTCCCATAGGGCTCAATGGCACTCTGCAGCTCCAACCTGGCCAAGGAAAGTCTCTCATAGGGCTCAATGGCACTCTGCAGCTCCAACCCGGCCCAAGGAAAGTCTCCCATAGGGCTCAATGGCACTCTGCAGCTCCAACTGGCCCAAGGAAAGTCTCCCATAGGGCTCAATGGCACTCTGCAGCTCCAACCTGCCCAAGGAAAGTCTCCCATAGGGCTCAATGGCACTCTGCAGCTCCAACCCGGCCCAAGGAAAGTCTCCCATAGGGCTCAATGGCACTCTGCAGCTCCAACCTGGCCCAAGGAAAGTCTCCCATAGGGCTCAATGGCTGAAACCCCCCGTTGGTGCTCCTGTTAGGAGATAACTGCACCAGGCTAGGGTAAGTGCAGGGGAGTGATCCTCTTTAGTGATGAGCGGAATTTTTTGGCAGGCATGGATTTGCAGCAAGTGTCTGACTTTTGCCATTGGCAGATTGTTTCGTGAAACAGGCCAATAATTTGGTGCAACAAATTTGCAGCTTTGCAAAAAAAATTACTTCCGTTTTTTTTATGCCCGCCATTTTCCGTGTTCATGAATTCAATCAATTCAATCAATAATCGTGTACCCCTGGCCAGTGCAGTTTTCTCCGGCCTGGGGTATCAGATAAGCAAGATTTTGGCACCCCCATTGGTTGTACCTTTCCTTCTCCTTTAATACATGTTTATCAAATTACTTTCTATTTTTTCACCATGCATGGATTTGTGGGGAAATTCTTGCAACAAAAATTTGCTGCGATAAAAAAATTGCCAAGAAAAAGCGCCCGTTGATTTTAATGTAGTTGGAGCAAAAAAATTAGACGCATAAAAAAGTTGCATGTGTAAAAAAATATCACTGATAGGAGTAAGAAAAAAACGCCCATTGACTTTAAAGGGACAGTAACACCAAAAAATGAAAGTGTATAAAAGTAATTACTATATAATATAATGCTGCCCTGTACTGGTACAACTGGTGTGTTTTCCTTAGAAAGACTACTATAGTTTATATAATAAAGCTTCTGTGTAGCCACGGGGGCAGCCATTTACAGGAGAAAAGGCACAGGTTACTTAGCAGATAACAGATAAAACCCCATTATTTTCTACAAAGCTTATCTGTTATCTGCTATGTGCCTGTGCCTTTTCTCCTTTTTCCCAGCTTCAATGGCTGCCCCCGTGTTGCGATAGCAGCTCATTTATATAAACTATAGTAGCGTTTCTGTTGCAAATTTACCAGTTTTACCAGCGCAGGGCAACTGTAAATTATATTTTAATTACTTTAAAACACTTTCATATTTTGGTGTTACTGTTCCTTTAATGTATTTCGTTGCACCACCATACACATGACCAGTAAACTGGCTGCTAATTGGTTTCTAGATCTAGTTCAAAAGCCTTACCAAGTAATACTGATTGGCAGAAAGAGCTTAAAGGAACAGTAACACCAAAAAATGAAAGTGTATAAAAATAATTAATATATTATGTACTATTGCCCTGCACTGTTAAAAATTGTGTTTTTTCTTTATAAACACTGCTGCAGTTTATATAAATACCCTGCTGTGTAGCTGCTGGGGGCAGCCATTTAAATTGAAAAAAGGAGAAAAGGCACAGGTTACTAAGCAGATAACAGATAAGTAGCAGATTCCCATTGTATTCTACACAGTTTATCTGGTATCTTCTTATGTAACCTGTGCCTTTTCTCCTTTTTTCAATTTAAATGGCTGCCCCCATGGCTACACAGCAGCTATTTCTATTAACTATAGTAGTCTTTCTGAAGCAAACGCGCAACTTTTACCAGTGCAGGGCAACAGTACATTATATTTTAATTATTTTAAAACATTTTTATTTTTTAGTGTTACTGTTCCTTTAAATTGCAGATTGTACAGTGCAGGTATGGGACCTGTAATCCAGAATGCTCGGGACCTGGGGTTTCCGGATAAGGGATCTTATCGTAATTTGGATCTCCATAACTTTAGTCTGCTAAATATCATTTTGAATAAACCCAATCGGCTTGTTTTGCCTCCAATAAGGATTAATTATACTTTAGTTGGGATCAAGTACAAGGTACAAGGTACAAGGAAATCATTTTTAAAAATTAGAATTATTTGCTTATAATGGAATCTATGGGAGATGGCCTTTCTGTAGTTTGGAACTTTCTGGATAATGGGTTTCTGGATAAGGGGTCCCATACCTGTATTGGTTTTGTTTAATATCTGTCAAAATCAGTAAATTGTCTAAAGTATGTGCTGTATTCAGTATGAAAACAGATTTAGTTGGTCTCAGCATTTGCAATTTCTAGCAACTTCTTGATATAATGCATTGATTAGATATGAAATACCAAAATGCTTCTCATAAACACAATCCCACATTCCATGGAGAAAATTCAGCTATAAAAATATAATGAAGAACGAACTGCAATTTGTTATTCAAAAAATTCTCTCAGTGCTGAGAGCTATTTGTACCACAAGTACACAGCGCTCTTTGATTGCCGCCTTTGGGATTTACATGGATGCTAAATGGAAGAAGTTTGCATTTATTTTAACACTGTAGAGTACGAAAAGAAAACCGAAAAAAAGTAATACTGTACATTAAAGTAATCTGGCCCATAAAGATCAGTTGCAGATACAGGCGTAGGAACTGCTTGAACCAGGGCCGAGAGATGCCCAGGCAATAGGGTTCTAGACCCAGTGCAAAAAGAAACAGGGTCAGACTGATTAAAGGAGCACTATACACATGTGTTCAACAAAAATCTATTAATTCATCTTGTGATAAAATACTTCTTCCTATTCTTTTAGATTTAACATTCTAGGGGTTTTTGTTATGTGATAACAAATGGCACAGAACACTGATATTGAAAGCAGTCAGCATTTAATCCCACAATCGTGTTTCCTTAGCACTATTGTGGGTGGAGTAAATGTTATTTAATTAGGTCTCTATCATAATTAACCCCTCCTTATCTGTACGTTTGATACACAGGCAGCAATTATAGAAAGTGAGAGGCTTGTGTAACAAGATTTGTTTGTTTTCAAACTTAAGGTCCCCATACACGGGCCGATAGAAGCTGCCGATATTGGTCCCTTGGACCGACTCGGCAGCTTATCGGCCCGCGTAGGGGCAGAAACGAGCGGACTGGCCGACCGATATCTGGCCTGAAATCGGCCAGATATCGATCGGCCAGGTTAGAAAATCCCGTCGGATCAGGGACCGCATCGGCTCGTTGATGCGGTCCCCGAACCGACTGCCCCATTGCCGCGTGCAGAATTCAATCGTTTGGCCCCAGGGCGAGCGAGCGGATCTGCCTGTGTATGGCCACCTTTACACTTCCCATTCTTTGGGGAGTAGAATAAAAAAATATATATACATTTCATTTTTGAGGTATCCAGCATCAGGGCTATATTAAGGTTCAGTGCTACCCTAGTTTGCAGAAGTGACGTCATGTGTACTTGATGTCACTTTTCCTATGCGTCACTTCCGCCCTGTTTATGAAATAATTAAACAGTGTTTAGTTGCCATACAGTACGTACCAGTAAGTAATTTTATTGGTCAGACAAAATGCAAGTCTTGTGGAAGCAGTCTCTATTAGTTTTTTCTGCAGGCATTCACAGTGAATTTCGGCGTGGAAAAATTTGTTGTGCGCCAAAATAAGTTGCGGTTGCGTAAAAAAAAGCCACAAATTTGGGCGCAGTCGCGTCAAAAATGACGCAGGCGACAATTTTTCACCTTTTTGCAAATTTTCTTGCTGTTTCGAGAATTTTATGGCAAAGTGAAACAGGACAGATTCACACATCACTAGTCTCTATAGCACACCAACAGAGGTGACAGTATGTGATATGAGAGGCTTTAAAACAATACAGTAACGGTCTGTGCTTTTTCTAATCTTTCATATATGACAATTTACATCAGAAGGAAAATATTCAGTTATTTCCATATAAGGCAAATACACTTACAGAAAACATCTGTGAGCATACAACTGCATTAAACTTAAACTTTCCTGAATAAAGAGCAACTAGATGCAATGTTTATTATCACCCAGGGGGGCAGGGGCTGTTGTTAGAATATGTATTAACCTATTACTGCCTTTTTCCATTCCTCTTACTTCACCCTGCCTTAGGCCTATCTATATTGGGGACATAAATTGGGTCTATAGATCAAAAAGGGGGTGTCCCTCCGCAGATAGGTCTGTCTTGGGGTGAATGTCTCTGTAATAATCAACATAACTTTTCATTTAGCTGAAACCCACAATCTTACTGAGAAGTGTAATGGTCGAATTGTTACAACAAGGGTCAACCTGCAGATTTCAACCCTGCATTCTTGGCTACATCTCCACACAGGGTCTTATCAGTTACTATGTACTGTGCTATTGTTTTACTGGTGTATAGCTCAGCTACAAGAACAACCCCCTAAAACTCCTTTCTCATTCCGCAGGCTTTGCTGTACCCCTACAGGTACCTATACTCCCTTCTGCAGAGCCTTGGTATAACAAGTGTTTGTAAGGGGGTATAAAAACCCTCCCAATCCTTTGTCTAGCAACTAACCAAACAATGTTTAATTTAACTCTTTCAAGCAACTACAGTGTATCAAGTTCAGTATTGTTCAGTATTCTTAGGACCATAATTAAAGATGAACAGCTAACCAGAACTGAAAGCAATAACCACGTGTGGCAGGGAAGTGAATAACCGTTACCAAACCTACGCCACATGTTCTATTGTCCCAACTCATACACCTCCCCAGCTCAATAATCACATTGCCAATGTGTTTTCATGTCTTGATGGTGCGTGTTTTGCCACGAGTAGTGATTTATATAACCAAATCATCAAAAAGAACTATGATCATAAAGTGTTAATAATTAGCTTACTCACAAAACTCCATGCAAGGTGAGGCTAAAGTGATTATGGTCTAAACAATTACAGCATATAATACCTAGTTAGTTCTTTTCTCATTATTGTGTAAAATGTAATTATAAAGAACAATTCACATATTGTCCTAATATATTTCTGAAATGATTCTGTTTTCTAGAAATGACAGGCCAGACTGGAAATGAATGCATCTCGCTGTCCTTTGACCAGGAAAATACATCTATTATTGGCTTCTGCAGTATTCTTTTGTTTTTTGCAGTCGTGATCTTGCAGACACATTCTACTCAATTTGATAATTATACACTGATCCTGATAGAAATTGGACAAAGGGGGTGATAAGTGTACTGGATATAATTGCTTCTTTTAGCATGCTGGCTAAAGATACCTAAGACAAAGTACAAGTAAAGGAACACGTGTATATGACAAGTTTCACTATTGCTGACAAACTATACAGCTCTAATTCATAAAATAATTATAGATATAGGATCTCTTATTTGGAAACTAAATATCTAAATATCCAGAAGCCTGTGGGTTATCTCCCATAGAGACCATTTTAAACAAAGACTGTATTTTTAAAAAATTATTTCCCTTTTCTTTGTAATAATAAAACACTACCTTGTACTTGATTCTTATTAAATGTTTAAATAATTTTGGCAGACAAGTCCCCCATATAAAAAAAGGCACTAAGTTTGCCCAGGAGCAGTAACCCATGGCAACCAATAAAATGTTTGCTTTTATACAGATTGGTTACTGCACCTGGGCAAACTTAATGTCTTTTATTACATATGGGGGTTAAGGTATTACAGGAAGATCCCTGGAAAACAGGTCCCAAGCTATCCAGATAATAGATACTATTGCAAAACCTGAAAACCCGTTATCCAAATAACTCCCATACAGTCCTTATATTAAAGCAATTCTAATGTTTGAAAATCATTTCATTTTAATCTCTAAACAATAACTAAACAAGAGCAAGAGGTTCTTTACTCAAACTGGGTAATTTGTTTTACCAATGAGACAAATAAATCATATTCCTAATGAATAATAATAATAATGCATTTAGGTAACAGTGTTTTTCATTTTGCTATTTAGAACCCAAATTATTCATGTAAGTTAGTAGTGTTTAAATCGATTTAAGTAATATTTAAATTGCTTACATATTAGTAGGGGTATTTGTAGCCATAGGGTATGTATATGGGAACACATGGCAGGATCCCTGGCATTATTCAGAACTAGTTGTCATTTCACCACTCCTTTATGTTACCCAAGGACAGGGCTATTTTACCCTATGTAGCATCTAGGCGCCTGTAACTAGTGGCAGCTTTATGGGGGAGGCCCTTGAGTACCAATATGGTAAATAACAAAAGTGCACAAAATAAATCCTCCCAGCCTGGATAAATTTGGTGATGGAGCTGAGGGGTTGGGGATATACCTGGCTCTTCTTTGAGAAGTATAGAACAACAATCTGTGAATCTGATTGCCGACAAAAGGGAATGAGCTGGGGTCTGTGGCATTGGGCGGCATTGGAACTAAATACATCCTTGCCCAATGGTGAATATGGATTAAAAGTTACATAGGGATGGTGTATAATGCAGCACTTTTCATTTAAATAATGCATGGTGAACATTTGCTTGGGAGAAATATTTGGTGCACTGCACTATGATGGCTATGCTAATACAAACTGAAAAAGAACTATTTAACTATTTAAAAGAGAGGAAGAGCTACTTGGGCATTTTACTGCCAATAGATTACACAATAATGCAAGCTAGAACACTATATTTATTCTGCAGAATGCTTTACCATACCTGAATAAACAGCCATAGAAGCTCCTTGTTTGTTTAAGATAGCAGCTGCCATTTTAGCTGGGTCTGACTTCACTTTTAGGTAGGAGCATGCAGGCAGGGAATAGCTCTCAGCTCAGATTACAGCCGAGAGGAAAGGGGGAAGGGGGGAGGGGATGAGAAGAGAGAGGAGCAAACTAAGCAGGCTTGTGCTGTTCCCAGAAGGAGTTTTCTGAGAGCAGGAAGTCTGACACAGAAGATCATGTATAGAGAATTGGAGGAAAGAAATGTGGTGTTTCCTTTAACTGAGGAGTCAAGTTAGTGATTATGACTATATTTAGACCTTTCTGATAAAGTTTACTTAGTTTTTACCTTTCCTTCTCCTTTAAACTATTAATAGCTGTCATATAAGCAAACATGGCAGTGAAGCTCAAAATTCAGAAAAAGTCCAAATATTATTGACTACTTTGCTTTTGTTATTTACCGTTACTGCGCAGACTTGTTATTGTTCCTGAGAATCAGTATTGCCAGCATTAATCTCTTGCTTTGCCACTCAACATTTTTCATTGCCCAACTTTGGGGGGTCATAGAATAGCCTTTATAATTGGGCAGCTTCAGTTCTTTGTTAATAAAATTGGAAAATGATATTGCTAGCTTAATACCCATAAAGAATGTGGTCAGCATTGCCAAAATGCCATGAAACAAAAGGACTTCAGTGACCTTTTACTATTTGATGAAATGAAAGCATTAACAACAGGAGCATGCAAAATTCATTAGAGTACTTTACTAAATATTACTACAGTCATGGGGCATAAAAACCCCTTATCCAAAAAACTTAACAAATATGCCAATGTCATTATTTCCTTAAAAAGGAAAGGAACAGCATCCTGCTGGCCAACCCTGATTTGCCTGGGTCACTGACAAGGGAGATTCCAGTAAGAGGCTGTTTAAAGGAACAGTAACACCAAAAAATGAAAGAGCTTTAAAGTAATAAAAATATAATGCACTGTTGCCCTGCACTGGTAAAACTGATGTGTTTGCTACAGTAACACTACTATAATTTATATAATAAGGTGCTGTGTAGTCACGGGGGCAGCCATTCAAGCTGGAAAAAAGGAGAAAAGGCACAGGTTACATAGCAGATAACAGATAAGTTCTGTAGAATACAATGGTGTTTTATCTGTTATCTGCTATGTGCCTGTGCCTTTTCTCCTTTGAATGGCTGCCTCCATGGCTACATAGCAGCTTATTTATATAAATTATAGTAGACTTTCTGAAGTAAACACACAACTTTTACCAGTGCAGGGCAGCAGCACATTATATTTTAGTTACTTTTATACACTTTCATTTTTTGGTGTTACTGTTCCTTTAATTGTCACAGCTGCAGAGGAATCCGTGCCAGGGATGGGGGCCTATGCCCCAGTTTTAAGCACAATTATATCATGGTTGATAATGGCCTCCTTGGGCAATGGTCCAAGGACTGTGATGTTCTGGTTGCCTGCTTCCACTTGCCCACCTCTTGCTCTTATAAGCTGGCATGGAAGGTAGCCCATCTTGTGGTGTGTTTAAGTTGGGAAGCATTCCATGTGGAGGTGTATAGTGTTCATATATGTTATATTACTGTTATGCTAATATAGCTATTTATTTAAATAGGCTGTGGCCTGTTTTATCCCAACCTGGTTGTCCTCATTGTCTTGGTATGTTGGTGGAAATTGGGTAAGGGGTTAGAGCAGGGGCTCCAGCCTTTGAGGAGCAACACAAGCATGAAAAATATCGTAGAGGGTGCCCAATAAGGACTATGATTGGTTATTTGGTGGACCCTTGTGAACTGGCACACTTTAGGAGACTCTGTTTGCAGTACACATGGTCTAAATGCCTTCAAAACATCAAATGCCTTCAAAACATGTCCAAATCAGAGATTCAAAATAGGCACATTCTTTGAGGCCACTGGGAGTAACTTTAAGGGGTTTGTAAACAGTGTGTCCATATCAGCTTTCCTCCCAAGGCCCCCACACTAAAAAAGCATACAGGCAGGTTAGGCTCTTAATGAAAGTAACCATAATGTGTGTGCATGGTGCAGGCATAACTGGTCAGGGTATGATAAAAATGGTGAAGTATCTGTACAAAGAATTGCCCAACAAATTCATGCTATATAAATAACATAAAAAAATACTTGTATGGACTAAAAAGGGACTAGATGCCAACATTGCCAAGGCACGCTGCATGTTTCCCAGCTCCACAGAGATTAATGGCACGAAAAAAATTACAGTGATTACTTCCTTTGAGAGATGATGCCAGGTGCCAGTGGAACAGTTGCATTCACTAATGAAAGAAGCCTTTTCCTTTCAACTCACTGTTCCCCTTCTTCCATATTATCCTTCCCTTCTTTTCTAAATGCCAAATATTAGCACAAGAATGACATTATTTGTGTTATCATTTGCTCTGTATATATATATATATACACACACAGTATATTGTGTTTTCTACCATCAAACATGTTTTTCTTATGAATGCAAAAACTGAATAACGAAGACAAAAAGAAACAGCAATAACCAACACAAACATCACAGTACATATATTAAGCCTGATATCTGCTTGCTTACAGAGCAATGCTAATTGGTCTTTTGCAAAATAAACAAAGGTTTTTCATATCATAGAAATGCAGCCAAGCTTAACATTCTTAATTCAAATAAAAAATTCCATAAATAAAAAAAAAATTGTTGTGTTTGTGTGTATCTAAACTTTTTGCAGAAAACAATTAAAATTAACCCTAGAAGTATCGTGGATAATATATAACACATTTGGCTGAGCATTAATGTAATTTAAATGAAATGCTTACACAGCTCTCCAGCCACTAGAGGATTTGGGTAGCAAAAATTATTTAAAAACCCCTGTAAAAGGAAACTCTATCTGGTTCTAGTAACGCGGCTGTAAACCGGCTGAAAAGCGAATAGTAATAGAATAATGTCACGATTCCTCTTGAAATGTACTAGAAAGCACCCTAGTCTATAATATGTAAGCCCTTTACACCTGAATTCATTATTAATAGTGGCAAAGCTCACTGCCAACAGAATGTCTTTTATATAGATTCATTATGAATCACATCAAACACCTAACATGGGGGCTCGTGCCTACAGCTCATATCAAACAGGTTTTTCTCCTTTTTCTCCAAAGCACTGTGATACTTGCATTAAAGCGGGAGTGTTGCAATGCTAATTCCTAAAATGTATTCATTTAAAATAACCATGAATTGATTTTAAAGGCAATAGCTATTTCAAACAGATTCACAAGTCAAACACTGTGTGCTTTTCTTGATGTATTTCTGAATAAGGCATTTCAAAATGATCCTTGGCATCACTAACTTCACTAAATATTCTACATAGCGTAGAAAATAAATATAATAAAATAAATATTCACCTATTCTGATTAATTTAAAAAAGTAAGGAATAAGAAGAAATACACTGGCTCCTTAAAATATATATATATAGATTAATATAGAATGATAAATGAAAGATTGAATGTGATATCAAGTTTGCGAAAGAGACATGAGTCCCGAAACACCACATGTATTTTGTATGCTGCTTTTAAGCTTTTCAATATAGATGGATTTTTGCATACTTAAGGAGTGCTGGTGACATTTGTTTTGTATGTTGTTCATCCCTGGCAAGGGTTTGACACTGTGCACACAGTGCAGAGAGACAATGTGGAGTGCTGCAGGCACATTGGCGTACTATATATATATATATATATATATATATGTTTTATCCTTGAGAAAGGTCCTAATAAGGACCGAAACGTTGGTTTTAACAATATATCTACAATAAAAAAATTTTTGATGAAACATTGAAGGGTGTGCTGGCCACAGATGATTATTTTCTATATATATATATATATATATATATTGTGATAAGGTCACTGTCAGGATACCTGGGAAAGTCCAGGAGCTTATATATGTCCCAGGTTCCTAAAAGAATGGTTCTGGGACTGCTAGTCCGGCCCGGTGGTTGTGGGTTTACCTGAGGCATCTCAGCTGGCTAATTAAAAGGCAGCCTGAGCAAAGTAAAAAGCTGCAGTCTGGGGGAAGGACACAGGGAAGCTGCCTGTGTGAGCTGACTGAGAGATATTGAAAGCACTACAAGGTTTGAACTTTGTTTTCTTTTCTCTGTGTGGGAGACAGGTGGTAGGTCTGCTCCTGGTTAGTTAGGAAAACTGACCTGTGTTAGGTAGAGCCCATTATGTGGCAAGGAGTTTATTTTGAAAATAAACTGCCTAAAAGAGAATACACTCTCATGTGTTGTAATTGTGCCAAGGGCTGCTTTACCCCCAGAAAGCTGGTCCCCGCTACCTAACCCCTGACAATATATATATATATAAATATAATACTGTATATATACTGGAATATTATAATAAATAAAAGGACTACCACCTATTTATGAGTACACTATATGGCCAGATATATGAGGATACCTCTCACCTAATTATTTGGATTGGGTTTTTAAGCCACACGAGGGGCGCTGCTGCCATGAAGCGAGATGCAAAACTCATCTCAGGGGTAGCAAAAATCCACTCCTGCTAGTGCAGAGAGCGCAACTGCCCCTCACCCCCCTCTGACATGAAAAAACAAAGTGTGGGGGGAGGGAGGGGGTGGCATCAACTTGACCGCCTCAAGGCGACTAGGACCCCTGAGGCAGCGCTGAGCCACACATATCATTGCAGACACAGGTGCCACTACATGACACATGATACAGAAGGCATTTTCCTGATTTAGCAGCATGATAACTCAAATAAGCTCCATACAGAACTGGTCTGCAGAGCTAGAGTGGAAGAATCTGACCACTGATCTTCCAACATCAATACCTAAATTCATATGTATGAAAGGAAGCAAATCCTATCAATACTGTTTGAACATCTAATGGGAAGCCTTCCCATGACCCAGGCATCATCCACAGCAACCTCACGCTAAACTTTCTAACCAATAAAATGCGTGACACAATAGCATCTTGGAATGATACCGGCCACAGCTTTATTAATTTTGGCAATACAATTCCAAGCATCACAATTTAATAATATACAAATCATCATTTGCATCATTTATAACAAAACATATTAAACATTGTAAATATTACATAACATACAACATCATGATAACTTGAGCCCCTGTCAGTCTGCCCCTCCTTACCTGAAGCACTATCCTCCAGCCGTAAAGCCTCCTAGCCCAGAGGATAGGCCGCCAAACCGTACTTACAAAGAGACTCCACCTTACCGGGAGCCCCCCGCCATCACCTTTTAGTATTTCCCCTGTAATACATCTACAACAATGGCCACCCACCTTAGGGGTTACACCATCCCACCAAGGTAAGCCTCTCTTACCGGCCCAAATATTTACCCGGCAGACTGACAAGGGCCCGCCCACTGCTGTGACAAATATCCTTCTAAAATTTGCTTAGCCCCCAATTTGCCTATTTCCCGTTAACTAACTATTACTTGTGTACCCCGGCCCTCATTGGCCACACTTGTGACAACTATGAAAAACAATAAACCCGAACCAAATTACCACCCCCTTTTCTAGGGAGGGCGGGTGGGGAACCTTACTTTCCTACTTGCATCCACAAAATGGTTGCAAGCACACCCTGCCTCACTCTAAAGATGGCCACCTACTCCTCCCCCCCTGCTTAACCCTTCCCTCTCACTTAACCCACCTATGGGGCTCCGGCATGGGATGGGCCTGGGTCATGCAGCCCCTCCTCCAAGCTGAGCTGCTATCCGTGGCTTACTGGACAGCAGAAGTGTCTTAGGGCAAACTTCATAGTACTTACCTTGGAACTGCAATGAGATTTTGGCTAGCATGTGTCCCCATCCTTTTGGCCATGTAGTGTAACAGTTATGATGTGGCTGAGGAACACAATACTGAAGAAAATAGAGCAGTTTTGTAATCACTATGCATTAAGCTTTTATGTTGTGTCAAGAGAAACACAGACATGGAGAGAACGGAAAGCGTTTTTAAAAAAAGAAAAGATATACTCTTGTTCTGTTACAAATATGCACCATTTATAATTCATTAACATAATAAAAAGATATTTATTTTTTTGCAATGGATACCCACATTTCTTCATACTCTGCATGTCAAGGTTCTAACAAATATATCATTTGGATCCTTCCTTTGATGTCCGAGAGAATTATTTATAAAGGCTGTACTCTGGCTTTATGAACAATCTCCCTCAGCTCCAATGCAGAGAAGCTAATTATTACTTTTTATAGGGTTGCCATGAGCCATTGTTTACCCACAGGCCTACCTGACCACATCCCTGACCTATCAAAACTCAGCCACTTGGATAGAAAGCTTATCCCTTTCACAGAAATTGGGCCTTCTGCTTGGACCAGGCCCCTGGGGAGACTCATCCCTGCCCATGATGATGGACCTGCTTTTTTAACTAAGGTTATAACATAAACGTTATAGTTTAATCTCTTGCACCTTTTAGTTGTTATATGAGCCAAAATGCCCCAATGTCCTTCGATTTATTGCATTGAATACATTTTTTTTGTATAAATTGTGCAGCCACCACAATAAAGCAAGTGTTGCAAGTAAAAATGAGTTCCTATATAAATGAACTGTAAAATGACTGCATTTCAGTTAAGCTACTTGAATATTTTGAAACAATCAGAAACACAATACCTATTTTGTTTAATTTGGTGGGAACTTTTCCCAAAATGTCCAAGGGTCCTTAAATACATTGATTGCGTTTCTGTTTGAATGAAGTCTTGACATTGAACCTTATCATTTGGTAATGTTTGTAGCGTTTCCACTTATCCACCTCTCTTTCTGCTGAAATACTTTTATAATATCGGGGTACAAACATCATCAATCAGTCCCAGGTTTAAACTTCTAAAATGATTTATATAAAAGCTGTTGGTTATTTAACCATGATCATGCTGCTGCTGTAGCTATTAATGGTACAATTACATACGCAAATAGAAGACATATATAACTCATGTTTTACTATACATTTCAGAATATTGTTCACTGTCTCACATTAAGAAAAAGACCATGCTAACATTTTAAGTGCAAATTCATTTCCTTTTTTTTCCCCAACATTAAGTTCTGAAAGGTCATATTAAAAACTGGGAAACCCTAGAGAGAGACTGGTGAAGTTGTGCTAAGATTGACTTATATCATTATTCATTATGTATCTCCATGGAGAACTCTTCGTGCTGCTTCTCCAGTGTAGCTTAGCAATGCTCCAGGATTCAAGCTTTACTCAAATAGCATGATCATTCATGGTAACAATGGACAATTTATCAAGCGTCTCTTTGTTAGTATTATGAAAATTATAATAATCTCCTTCATTCAGATACACATACAGGTAACAAGACTGGGAGTTGGTAACATAGCTTCTATTTTGTCATATTTATAATATAACAGTTTAAAGGAGAAGAAAAGGTAAAAACTAAGTAAGCTTTATCAGAAAGGTCTATGTAAATACAGCCATAATATAGTAACATAGTAAGTTGGGTTGAAAAAAGATGTACGTCCATCACGTTCAACGTAATGCCTATATATAACCTGCCTAACTGCTAATTGATCCAGAGAAAAGCAAAAAACCCCATCTGAAGCCTCTCTAATTTCCACAGAGGGGAAAAAATTCCTTCCTGACTCCAAGATGGCAATCGGACCAGTCCCTGGATCAACTTGTACTGAGAGCTATCTCCCCTACCCCTGTATTCCCTCACTTGTACGGAAAGCTATCACCCCTACCCCTGTATTCCCTCACTTGTACTAAGAGCTATCCCCCCTACCCCTGTATTCCCTCACTTGTACTAAGAGCTATCCCCCCTACCCCTGTATTCCCTCACTTGTACTGAGAGCTATCCCCCATACCCCTGTATTCCCTCACTTGTACTGAGAGCTATCTCCCCTACCCCTGTATTCCCTCACTTGTACTGAGAGCTATCTCCCATACCCCTGTATTCCCTCACTTGTACTGAGAGCTATCTCCCCTACCCCTGTATTCCCTCACTTGTACTGAGAGCTATCTCCCATACCCCTGTATTCCCTCACTTGTACTGAGAGCTATCTCCCCTACCCCTGTATTCCCTCACTTGTACTGAGAGCTATCTCCCATACCCCTGTATTCCCTCACTTGTACTGAGAGCTATCTCCCCTACCCCTGTATTCCCTCACTTGTACTGAGAGCTATCTCCCATAACCCTGTATTCCCTCACTTGTACTGAGAGCTATCTCCCATACCCCTGTATTCCCTCACTTGTACTGAGAGCTATCTCCCATAACCCTGTATTCCCTCACTTGTACTGAGAGCTATCTCCCATACCCCTGTATTCCCTCACTTGTACTGAGAGCTATCTCCCATAACCCTGTATTCCCTCACTTGTACTAAGAGCTATCCCCCCTACCCCTGTATTCCCTCACTTGTACTGAGAGCTATCTCCCATACCCCTGTATTCCCTCACTTGTACTGAAAGCTATCTCCCATAACCCTGTATTCCCTCACTTGTACTGAGAGCTATCTCCCATAACCCTGTATTCCCTCACTTGTACTAAGAGCTATCCCCCCTACCCCTGTATTCCCTCACTTGTACTGAGAGCTATCTCCCATAACCTTGTATTCCCTCACTAGCTAAAAAGCCATCCAGCCCCTTCTTAAAGCTATCTAATGTATCAGCCAGTACGACTGATTCAGGGAGAGAATTCCACAACTTCACAGCTCTCACAGTAAAAAATCCTTTCGGAATATTTCAACCTGCCTTCTTCTAAATGGAGTGGGTGCCCTCGAAAGAAATGCTGCACTGAGTTCTCTGTCAAAAGAAACAGGATTTGTTGTCTCTTTGTTTTCCTCTGCCAGAAACACGCAGCTCTCTCCCCTCTCCTGCTGCCCCTTCCCTCAAGAATGCTAAGAACCCCCCCTTAGGAATGTGGATCTGAGCCAATCAGCAGGAAGCTTCCCCATAGTCTTACTAACTGCCATGTACAGGGGTCTTGGTCTTGGTGCAGGAGTGAGGCATTATGGGAACTTTCTTTACAGAGCTCAGCTGTTTTTTTTTTTTTTCCTATGAGGCTTCTGATCATCTGAACAGGAGAAATATGGGGAGACTTAAGGGCACTATTGAGAGAACTGAGATTAATTATTTATGTGGTTCCATACCTGAAACAAAATGCTTTTAATAAAAAAAAAAGTTCATGAATATTGTATAATTGTTGTGCCAAAGTTCCTAGTTTCTGATATTAGTTTTAGTTACAACACTAATAAGAGGAGGGCAGTGAGGGGAGATCAAGAAAGGAGGATCAGGGCCTGATGGAAAACATGAAAAACGTAGATGACAAAAACAAGTCAAACAGTAAATCAAGAACAAAAATGATAGTTGTGGGAAACATGGCTGTTCATGGCTATATACCTTATCCTGGTGCAATAATGTTACTGGTAACAGATAGCCAAGTTCCATGGTTCCATTGGTGTTTCTTTTCTAGTTGTCAGAGCAGCCATGTCTTTCCTGTGCCTTTCTATTATAAAGTGTGCCATATGGTTGTGTTCCTTTAACTTGGCTGTGTATATCTCATTTAAAAGAGCCCTCCATCAAACATACTATTTCAAATAGTATACCACAAATAATGACTTTATTTTTAGCTGCTTTTTAATTCCTTTCTTAAAAATAATTTTCTACAGTTTAGGTTTCTAGAATGAATATGTTTCATTTTCATCCCCCTTATTTCATTTCTGTAAACTAAGTCTGACTTTTTTACTGGCTAAAAGGTGATATATTTGTTTTCTTGGCAGCATCAGAAACCTGCCAGCAAGCAATGTGCCATTTGGAATAGTTGCTCTGATACAGCCATCATGAAAGCGCGGGGAGGATTCTCAATAAAAACTTCAGCTGCCGGTGGGCAATATGGAGGAGCGCTGGGTGATTCTGTAGAGCAATGTGTCAACTAATGTATCTTGTAACAGTTTAAACAATCAGCTATCTGGCTTACTGAGCCGCCTTTCAGAAAAAGAAACACATTATTTTGAAGACCACTTATATGAAATCAAGACATCTTTGAACGACACAAATCACAGTTTGAATTACAAGAAAGAAACTGAGAGCTTTGGAGCAAGGGTCTTGTCGGGAAAGGGTCGGGAAAGGCTTTATTTTACGCTTGCCACTAGAGCATTTTAGCTGTAAAAGTGTGAATTGCCTTTAATAAGAAGTCAACCTTAGCATTCACTTAGTGCAGGCTTGATATTCTCAGACAAGATAATGTTCTTCTCCCACTATTTTGTGGTTTCTGAATTACTGAAAAGTAAAATGTTATCTGGCTGCCAGGCTCACTGACACCTACAACTGCTCAGCAATGTTTTTTTGCAAGAAAATTCTACATTTATACTTTGCTCTTTGGGCCTCTCTTCTGCTTCCCTAGCTGCAGAATAGACATGGCCAGTGCTCCAGTGAACTTCATGGCACTTTTGACTTACATAAGAACAGTTTTTTCCCCTGTTATTATTGTTCAGCAAGCAAAAGCAACTCAGGTACTTTATACCCAAAGATGCTATATCCCAGCACTAATTCATGATGAGCCAGTTCCTATGTGAAATGAACCAATAACAACATTAAGCTCTGGACGATGGTTAAGACATGTACCTGGACAAGCAGAGTAATTAGAGTCACAAAATGATGCAGCTAGGGATCTGTGCCACTAAATGCTCATTAACTGCTTCTTTGCTCATTAGAAAATTGTGATAAATGATACACAAGCCCACAAGGCATCCAACACAATTTTGTTTCATGAACTTACTGTGCTATTAGGATTTAATGTTCCAATTCAGTACACAATGATTTAATATTATACTTACACTATATATAAAGTCACTTACTACTAATTCTACATACATTATGGGGCTGACTTACCAGCGTTTGAATTCAAGTTTTTACCGCAATTTGAGGTTTATGTGCTAAAACTCATCCATTCAAATGACACTTTTAGAAACTTGAATTTTCAATATTTATTAAGCGCTAAAAAGTAGAAAAACTTGAACATGTGATTGGCTATCCCCCTCCTACTGTGCTTCTGGCAGTACCACACCCACCCCTCATTTGAAACATGGACAGGAACCAAAGAGAATCTATAGGAAGCTCCAGGCATGGATTTGCAGTGAATTTCCGGAATTTCGCCATAGGCAAATTGTTTCGTAAAACTCGCATGAAAATTCACAGCAGAAAAATTAATTGGTCGCGTCAAAAAAGGGGCGGGGTCACATCAAATTGGGCACAGTTGTGCCAACATTGGGGTGCAGTCGTGTCAAAAAAGGGTCGGGTGACAAAAAACCACGAGCGACAAAAAAAAAAAGACGGGGACAACAAAAAAAAATCATGAAACACATTTGTCACCATTTTGCAAATATTCTTGCTGTTTCACGAATTTTATGGTGAAGCGAAATGGGACAGATTTGCTCATCACTTTATATATACTGTATTTTGCACTGTATATATTAGCACCTACCACCAAATAAGTGTCATTAAAGGTATTAAATAATCTTTTAAGGGCTCATTTACAAAGGGGTACAAGGTGCAAAGTGTAAAATATGGGCACAAAGAGGCCTGTCTGTTCCCACAATGCACATTGATTGGTAAGTCAGTTCTTTAGCCTCCAAATTTACATTCTAGATTACTGGCATTTAATAGAGAGCATGAGTAAATATATCCAATGTTAATCTTAGATCATTTAAAATAACATGAACAGACTGTGCAACTTTATAAAGTATCTTCCCTTATAAAAATTTGCAGACATATATTTATCATATGAATTCCATTGCTAGCCACAATTTAATTGGAGGCATTTGTAGCAGTTAAAATACTGTGACTAAACTAATTGTCAATTCCTTCTCTAGCCAAAATGGTGAAATGGTTTCCATGATTGTATAAGTTATACAGATGGGAAAAAAATGTTGTATAAGGTGTCAAATGTGCCATAGAATATGTAGAGAAATGGTTAAAAGCACCCGGCGCTGCGTGTCTGTGCGTATGTGCCTGTTTATCTGTAACAGGGAAGTTTGTTAGACTAACTTTTCAGCGTATAGTTAAGATGCATTTTCATACATTCAATGCTGAATGCACAATGACATAATATCCACAAGGAATGCGATAAATGTGAATACATCATTCTTACTATTTTAACATAACCCTTATATTATTTCCCAGATGAATTGTAAAATAGCTTGGATAAACTGCATTAGACAGTTCCTGTGCTTTAAAATATATGATTTCAGTAAGTACAGGTATCGCAGACAGGGGAGCCTTAAAAGAGCAAAAATAAGAATAACTTTAAAGTTTGGATGTCTCTGTATGTAACCAAAGTGGCAGCAAAGTATCTGTGTGTAACCAAAGTGGCAGCAAAGTATCTGTGTGTAACCAAAGTGGCAGCAAAGTATCTGTGTGTAACCAAAGTGGCAGCAAAGTATCTGTGTGTAACCAAAGTGGCAGCAAAGTATCTGTGTGTAACCAAAGTGGCAGCAAAGTATCTGTGTGTAACCAAAGTGGCAGCAAAGTATCTGTGTGTAACCAAAGTGGCAGCAAAGTATCTGTGTGTAACCAAAGTGGCAGCAAAGTATCTGTGTGTAACCAAAGTGGCAGCAGAAGTATATTAAGGTTAACAGTGATGCTAAAAGATACACCACCGTTACACACATGAAGGCAGCATTGCTTAGATAAACTGAAACTCAAGACCCCGGCAGGATGAGGCATCAGTGCTAAACATAACTATGATTAGTGATGGGCGAAAAAGATTGGCAGGCGTGGATTCACAGCGAATTTCCGTGTTTTGCCATTGGCGGATTTTTTTGCGAAATGGGTGACAAAATTTGCTGTGGAAAAGTTTGCAGCACGTCCAAAAATTGTCACCCATCACGCGCCAAAAAGAATTGTCGCTCATCAAAAGAATTGTTGCGTGTAAAACATATTGTCGCCTTTTGAAAGATTTGTGAATTTTTGGCCATTCCGCAAAACTTTTGAAAGATTCATGAATTTTTCGGCGAAACAAAACGGGGCAGATTCGCTCATCACTAACTATGATACTTTATTTCTCACAGTATGTTGATTTGAAGGGCAAATACAACCATAGATTGTTCTGCTTGGAGTATAAAAAATGTTCTTCTTAGTACAGGTATGGGATCCATTATCCGGTAACCTGTTATCCAGAAAGCTCCAAATTATTGGAAGCCCATCTCCCATAAACTCCATCTTAATAAAATAAATCAAAATGTAAAAAAAATATTCCCTTTTCTCTGTAATAATAAAACAGTACCTGTACTTGATCCCAACTAAGATATAATTACCCCTTATTGGGGCAGAACAATCCTATTGGGTTTATTTAATGGTTAAATGATTCCCTTTTCTCTGTAATAATAAAACAGTACCTGTACTTGATCCCAACTAAGATATAATTACCCCTTATTGGGGGCAGAACAGCCCTATTGGGTTTATTTAATGGTTAAATGATTCCCTTTTCTCTGTAATAATAAAACAGTACCTGTACTTGATCCCAACTAAGATATAAATAATCCTTATTGAAGGCAAAACATTCCTATTAGGTTTATTTAATGTTTAAATTATTTTTTGGTAGACAAAGTATGGTGATCCAAATTATGGAAGGATTTTTTGTCCTTATAAAAATCTGAAATAAAGACAACCAGCACAGAAATGTAATTATTGCACATGCAGGACTTCAATATGTAAATATGCAAAGAAAACAGTTATTACAGTCAGTACTTTGACATGCTCTTTGTAATTGCATTAGCATTTCCAATGGTAGGAGCAGAAGACCTTGAATTCTGTCAAATCTGCCCTCCACTCTGTTTTTGTAACTTTTGTTGAAAAAGTTGGGAAGAAGAAGAACGGCTGATAACTGAGCATATTTATTAAAAAATACATTTTAGGGCTGATATCCAATATTGAACTGGGAAACCCAAAGTGATAGCCCAGCAAGTAGATGATTTCCCTATTTATCAGAAGACCCCTGACTGTCAGCTACATGTTCCATTCTGTTCTATAAAGTATTATTGGCCAGCAGCCTTGCTCAGTGCTATTGCCTTACAAAATCCTTGTTGCCCAATATGCATTGCATGAAAGAAGAGAGGATGGAGACAACTAATGGCTGCGCTAGAACAAAACAAACAATGTTACAAACAGATTTTATTTAGGCAAAAAACATGCAATCCTTGCACTGTGCTTATGAACCTTCTGAATGAACTACTGTTTGTAAAGAGGGGAATTTTATTCTTTTTCATTTTTTTTCATTTTCATATTGAAAGTAAATGAAGTAAATGAGTTTCTGATCTCATTGGTGCCTAATATTTAGCTGGAATATAATGTATAAATGCAATATATCTTTGGTCTAGAAATGTTTTTCAATTTTGTATTTTGAAATAATTCTGTTAGCTGTAGATTATTTTCGTCAATTGCATAAAGTATGAAATTAATGGGGTTATATACTAAAAGGCATTAAGTTTGCCCTGGAGCAGTAACCTATAGCAACCAGTCAACAGATAGAATTTACTGGTCACATGTCTAAAATCAAATATCTTATTTGTTGCTATGGGTTACTGCTTCTGGGCAAACTTAGTGCCTTTTATTACATAAGTTATTTTTATATTTCCATATGTATTATTTTATTAATCTGTTTGTGGTAAAAGGGGCATAGATTTGCATGAGGGGTCATTCTTCCACAGAACGCTGGTAAGGCCCCGTCTAGAATATGTCATGCAGTTTTGGTCTCCAGTGCTCAAACAGGATATTATTGAATTAAACCAAGTCTAAAGAAGAGCAACTAGACTGGTAAAGGGCATGGAAAGTTATGAAGAAAGGTTGGCCAGGTTAGGAGTGTTCATCCTGGAGAAAGGGCATTTATCCTATATGTCTCTTTTAATCTGCATCAACTATCAGTTAGGCAGGTTTCCTTTAGACATAAAAGGTTCAACTTATTGGACATGTGTTTTTTTCCAACCTATGTTGCTATGTAACATAACAATACCAGATTCTTACAATAGTTCCATGTAACACGTTCCCAATCATAACATTAACAGATCCATATGTCATAACTGCATCCAATAAAATCCAATAAAAATCTAAAACCCATTGGAAATCACATTACATGTTTCTATATATTACATATATATATTATAGGTTGTAATATAATAATAGGTTGTTGCAAGCAGGCAAGACCCAACTAGATGTTACTTTTTTGCACACATTTTTATTGATTTAGATAAGTTTAAATGGTTTCAAGAGCATTTTATGAGAAAATATATAAGGATCCCACTATTTAGAGGCTATGAAATGTCACATTAAAAATAAAATTGACACATTTGCCCTACCTACATAGAATAATTTGATAGATTTTCAACAAAACATGTATGGGCACTGTGTATTTTTAAATGAGATAAGGCAGTATTGGGTAACATGTAATATAATATAAACCTGAGATGATTTTTAGGAAGTCACCGGTATTTATACTCACAGGGGAGTGCTCTGGCCAAAATAAACAGTACAACAGGCGTGACCAATTTAACATGTGATTGGCGTATCTGCTAAAATGTCCTATACTGTACAGATATGTCTAAAAATAACGCAATGCATTGGGGACTCCATATTCAGGGACTGATTTACGTACATAGAGGTTTAATAGCATAAGTGCAGTTGCCCGTAGCAACCAATCAGGAATAAACTGACCATTCTACTTAAAGAAAATGAAATCAAAGATCTGAATAACTAAAACCCATATAAATATGAATTTATTGAGGAACTGGGCAACCAGGAAGGCAAATGCAACATATATTTATTTTCAATTAGCAGAGCCAATAAAATTCATTTTCAAGAAAACATTCTGGAATTCGTCATTTGCAAAGGCAATTGCTAGAGTAGTGCTTTGCATGTCAGCTTAATTGTTTTATTATCAACAACCTGCCAATTCACAAAAACAATGGCCAAATATAGATCCCACTTAAGTCTCATACAGGGAATAAATAAGGAAGTGTTTACAGGTTATTTGTGTAAGTATCTCCAAGGGAAAGCACCGGATACCTGATCATATTTAGTTTGAAATTCCTGTTACTGTAAGGGGCTGATTTACTAAAACTCTAAAATAATTTTATTTGAATTTTTAAAATGAACTAAAATGTAAATTAGTTTATTTTAATTTTTAAAAAGAAAAAAGTTCAAATAACCACATTTACACGAATGTCTGTCATTTATTAAAAAGTCTGAACTGAAATGTGCATGTAGGAAAAAGTTTTTCAAATTGTCGCACCAATACCTACACTTTTTTTAATTGTCACAGAAAAAACTAGCATGAAAAATCCCAAAACCTCTAAAGTTTTAAAGCAAAGAAGGTTCCTCCAGGGAAGGGACATCTGCCATTGACTACATGATATCGACAAGTTTTAGCGGGCAAATAGTGATGAGCGATAAAACATCTAAGCATTAGTGAAAGTCCCCCTTAGGGGCACATTTACTAACCCACGAACGGGCCGAATGCGTCCAATTGCGTTTTTTCCGCAATGATCGGTATTTTGCGATTTTTCGGAAAATTGACGCGACTTTTTCGTAGCCATTCCGAATGTTGCGATTTTTTCGTAGCGTTACGACTTGCGCGAAAAGTCGCGACTTTTTCGCAGCTTTCGCGCTGAGTACGAAAGATTCGGATTCATTCAAGCTTCAGTATGGTGACTTTTCTTGGGCCAGGTTGGAGCTGCAGGGTGCCATTGAGCCCTATGGGAGACTTTCCTTGGGCCAGGTTGGAGCTGCAGAGTGCCATTGAGCCCTATGGGAGACTTTCCTTGGGCCGGGTTGGAGCTGCAGAGTGCCATTGAGCCCTATGGGAGGCTTTCCTTGGGCCAGGTTGGAGCTGCAGAGTGCCATTGAGCCCTATGGGAGACTTTCCTTGGGCCAGGTTGGAGCTGCAGAGTGCCATTGAGCCCTATGGGAGACTTTCCTTGGGCCGGGTTGGAGCTGCAGGGTGCCATTGAGCCCTATGGGAGGCTTCCAAAATCATGCTAAGACTGAAAGTTTCGGCCGCCGCTTACGAGCGCTCAATACGAAAAAGTCGTGACAAGATACGAGCGAATCGTAATGGCTACGAAAAACTCGTGTTTTTTCGCGCAAGTCGTAATGGTTACGAAAAAGTCGCGTCAATTTCCAAAAAGTCGTAAAGCTGACGAAAAAAATCGAAAAAATACGAAAAAGTCGCAAAATGTTCGTTTTCCAATCGGAATTTTTCCAATTCGGATTCAGATTCGTGGGTTAGTAAATCAGCCCCTTAGTGTTGATATATACAGCTGGACAGAGAGTTAATGCTGCAGAAGTGTATTGAACGTCACTGGAAGGTGATGCTGTATGTAGGGAAGAAATATTATATGTTGCCTTCCTGGTCCTGTGGTTATGGAAAGGCACCCAGAAGCTAGATAGTACCTGGTTCAAATCTTAGCAGAGCCTGACAGCGTGCTATTTAATAATGGCAAGAACTTCACATTTCTCCATTTTCAGGCTCTGTAGGTACTGACTCGATTCCTATCATCAGGAGTCTAAAGTTATTTATGTACATATAGATCTGATACTTCTTGGTAAGCATATTTGATGAGATTCAGAAACAAATCTATAAGTGCTTCAGCAATTCCAAATAATGCCAGTATAGGAAGTACAATATCATATATTCTGATAGATAAAGAGCAAAGTTATGGCCACACAATAATTTCAGAAGCTGAGCATCTCCTCAGTAAATAGTCACTCGATGGACTTGATGTGATCAGCTCTGTGAATTTCAAAGAGTTCAGATAGGGTAGCTACAAGGCATTGTTCAGTTGGAACACAATGTTCCAGTTTATTGAAATAAAACTGAAACACACAAACAAAATGACTGAATCTCCTCTTTGTATTTTGACTTATTAAACTGTCACCCTTCTTCTAAGTGTCATAGATTCATATGGCCTGGGTCACATCACGGATAGTAATTAAGCACATGAGGATTCAATCATTAGCAGTTTTATTGAATATCTGGCTGCCCTTTCAAGATGATTTATTTGAATCTATTACCTGTGATTATGTGTATGCATTTAAATGGCTGTGTTAAAGGTGCTTGAAAGCTCTGAAAGAATTGCATTTAGTAGACTGACCCTCGATGTAATTTACGCCTGAATATGAAATACAGATTGAGACTCATAACTATGTATGTGTTATTGTGACAATACAGCATACTTTCGCCTCTTCTATTTCCTCATGACCAAATAGTTACTGACAGACTCCAAGTTAATATATATGAATAGCTGGAAACACAAATGCTGGCATATATAGTGTATCTAAAGCATCCGAAAAGCTTTAATAACAATAACAGAGGTTCTAGAAGTGGGCAAGTCCTTAACCATCAAACAAAGGTGGTGACAAAAGGTGACAAAACATCTTCACAAGAAGTGATGTAGAAGTATGGAATACAGAGTATACAAAGCTAAATTTGCCCAAAAACATTATGTATTTCCCAAATGTCAAATCTGTGAGTATAAATTAATAATAAGGAACTGATAAATAGATGAAGAATACAAAACATTGATTGATGCTCTTCCATTCATAGGGTTAATAGTGGTAATTTAATAATAGATGCAACATTTGCTTAGATCAAGTAACTCCTAACAATCAATCAGCATTTAGCATTTACTGGCTTATTTACAGTATGATTCATGGAAACAAAAATCACTTTGATTACTATGGGTTACAAGACCCAGGTGAACTTTCCCCTATAAATAACATTCCCAGAATAAACATAAATAAAAATACATCAAACGGTAATAAAGTTCTAAAACTATTAAACTAGAAGCTGCAATTAGATTTTAGCTAAAGAGCTCCAGTTTGAATTCTAGGTTATATTCCAAATTACTCTGCACTTATCCTTGTTGTAGTCGTACTGCCGCCCCTCTGACTTCAACTCACAGTTGAAATGAAGGGTTGAAGAACTTCAAAATAAATCATTGTCTTGCATATAAAATATTGCAGAAAAATATTGGCATGAATAGGAGGTGATTATTGCAGTTTAGGTAAGAAAACAGGAATAAACATAGATATATAGGGGAATTACTTGATTTTATAACATGTGCTTTGCTCTACTCTCTTCATAGCAACAACCTAGTAGACTAGTAGTGCTGATTGTGCAGTCTTCCAGATGACTAGGAAGTTGCATATTATAACAGAAAACCTAAGGGTACCCAAGAAAGTTCACTGGCAAAAGGGGTATGTGCAGGAATTGTTTGGACATGGTAACCATATGGATAAAGGCTTGGCAGTTCCTTTTAAAAGTCCATGGCAGTAAATTTATGCATGGAGGGTCAGGGTTGAATTTCACCCTTGCCTGCCCAGGAGAAAGACCTCAAGTGCTATAGCAGCAACTCTAAAGCAAAAGAAAAAACTCTCTGCCCATTGTAAGGATGGGAGCAGGCCCTGACTGGCAATCTGTGGGTTCTGGCAAATGCCAGAGCGGCTGCTGTAAGATGCCATAGAAAGTCACTATTTAGTGGGCTGGTGGGGAGCTGTTTGGCTCTCTGTGTACTTCAAATGCCAGGGCCTATTTTGAAGTCCAGACCTGGATGGGAGTCACTGGGACCTGTAGAAATCTCTTATGTGTATAACCCAATGTGTCCTAGTTTGTACTTGGTATTAGTTAATGATGTATCGATTAATATGAGTTCCAGTAAAATTAATTCCGTGGGACTCTTAAAGGAGAAGGAAAGGTACTGGGGGGGTGCCAAATGTTAGGCACCCCCCCCCCCAGTGATTGTAATCACTTACCTGATACCCTGGCTGGTGCTCCTGTTAGAGGAAAACTGCACTGTCTTCTTTCTTGACATTCCCGGGGCAGACATATGCGCAGTACAGTGAAATAGTTGGCTTTATTGATAAAGTTTGGTTTCTCACTCACACAAGCGTTGCAAAGACAGGAGAAGGAAGAGGAACACTCCCTCACAGGTACCTCGGGCCGGTGCAGATTTCTGCTAACAGGAGCACTAGTATCAGGTAAATTATTACGATCACTGGGGGTGCCTAACATTTTGGAACCCCCCAGTGATCATACCTTTCATTAGTATAGCAAGTTACAGTCTCTTCAAAAAATGACGTTAAGGTTCATAGTTTGGACTTGGACAGGTGAGCGAACGCCCTTTGTTACATTGGGTCTCCCATCTGAAAGACGTAAGAGAAAACCTATTATGCCTGTTATTCCACTACTCGTGTGTTAAGACGTCACAATCAGGATTAACGGAGTTGCTGAAATCCTGACATTTGTAAGTGCAGAACATCATAAATCTCTTTAACAAGGAAAAAAAATGATGCTGTCAAAGGTGAAAGGCAATCAATAGCATTTTGTGGGAGATCAATGGCTGCTAACCTTTTAGACTTAGTCACCGCTCATACTTTTCCTTGGCATTGAGATAATACACCCTGCTGAATTCTGCTGCTTTACTCCATCATGAGGTACGCCTCTGATAGAGAGGCTTCAAATCATTCTTCGGAGAAAATAAGCAAATCTTTTCATGTCTCACTCTTTTATTATTCAGGAAAGAAAGAGCCATTTGCCTGTCAGAAAGTGCACATCACGTGCAGATGCTTCTGTGGGCATCCCCGGTCCTGAATGTGGCGCCAAATCTATTAGTGATATTCTCTAGAGGCACCAAAATAGCAACATTTCTTAAATTTGACACTTTTCTCTTTCCTCAATATCCTTTTAAACTGGACTTTGCTTTTACTGCCAGACACAACCTACAAGTGGAAAAGAGAGTTGTGTATACATTATACATTATATCATAAACTTCACATTTTCTTAATTCAGTATTAACCCCCGTGCCACTGGAGGTGATTTCAACGCACTGCATGTTCAATTTATGGTACAGTATCCAAGAGCAGCCCAAAAACATATATGGGGTCGGGTCATTTATGCAGTGGTGTAACTATAGAGGAAGCAGACCCTGCAGTCACAAGTCACGGGGGGTGCCATTTATATATCCCCTTAGTGCTCGTTTAATAAGCACTTATTCTCTAGGGAATGCTGTGCTATGTGCCAGATTATTACTGCTTGGTGTTGAAAAGTGCATTTGGGGATGCAAACTAGCCCTGTCCCTTCTGTTTGGAAAGAACGTAGTGTGCAACGATTGCAGCTAATTTTGCAGTTTGTGCATTGCATTCTGTAAGATAAATGACTCCTGTATTCTACATTGTCAGTAGTTGCTTCCCCGACTGTCAGCTTCATAGAGTTAGTGGTTTAATAAGATGTAATAATTTAATCATTATCAGCATTTATAAAGTACCAGTTACACAGCACTTTATATTAATTCATAACAAACAGGGGTCTATCAGTACTGTAACAAACAAGGGTTACAGAATAAAAACAGAATCAGAGAGCCCTACTGGCAAGAGCTTACAGTCTATTTATATTTATTTATATGAATGCTTAGGTAACTTGGTGAGGAATTACAGTAATATATGTATAAAATCTGCATCAGTTATGAGTGAAGCAAAACTTAATTTCTTGTAGTTTTCCAACAAAGAGGAAACATCCTGGAATCCATATTACTGGTAAGATATTATGTATTGCTCTGTAGGATTTACATATAGTAATTGAAACCTCTCAGGGCCCCCACTTCCCTATGTTTTTATGATATGAATGAGCATGGAATATTGAGAGCATATAGACGCAGCACTACTTTCTCCAGTAAGTGTAGGCGCTGGCAGCAGGTGCTGCTCCAGACTGACAGAAAGAATGAAAAAGCCATCTACAGTTGGCACAGATCATGCCCAATAGCAAGGAAGACAAGTAGGGAGAATTTAGTGATGGGACAAACCATCACAGTTTGTAATATATATGATATGTGATTTGACAGTCAAGTCAGCTTACATTTTATTTACAGCTGCTCTGAGGAAATATCATTCTATAAATCAAAGACTCAATTACTGACAAGTCATTAGTATAAGTGCAATATGCTAAGAACATTCCCAAGTGTTCAGCAGAGTAGTTATTATTATTATTGGAATGGACATTTCCAGTACAGAAAGATACTCCAGTCATAATTCTATAATGCGCTGTGGGTGGGACATGGGCAGCCCTGGAACAAAACCTTCCCATGGTCCTTAGAGTGAGGCCCTAGTGGTTTATATACGAAACACAGTAACATTATAGTAATGGTGTGCACACAAAGCAATCGTCAGAATTAGAAGATGGATACATAAATAAAAGTAGAAAAATAAATACCCACTGTTTCCAGTAGGGATGGGGTAGGACTCATGTACTGTCTTTAAGGGAACCTAAAAATTCAGAGAATATCCTGCACTACTATATTAATTAGAAATGCCAGGATTAAGAAGTCCTGGGCTCATTTGTCAACAGAAAGGCGCAAAGTACAAAAGCCAAGAGCAATGAGCCATTGTTTCTCACTATGGCAGGCTGTAAGGACAGGGCTGCTGATGCTGTGCTATGCACCTTGTGCTAGATATTTAGCCCAGGGAAGAAGGGCACAAGCATTAAAGGGGTGGTTTACCTTTAAGTTAACTTTTAGCATGGTATTGAGCAATTCTTAACAACTTTCCAATTGGTTTAATTTTTCTTTTTAGTTTCCTTCTGACTATTTCCAGCTTAAAAGGGGGTCACTGACCCCAACAGCCAAAAATCTATTGCTCTGTGAGCTTAAAATTATTGTTATTGTTACTTTATATTACTTATCTTTCTATTCAGCCCCTCTCCTATTTATATATCAGTCTCTTATTCAAATTACCTCTTGATTACTAAGCTAATTTGGACCCTAGCAACCAGATAGCTGCTGAATTTCCAAGCTGGAGAGCTGCTGAAAAAAAATTGAAATAATTAAAAAAATCACCAATAATAAAAGATCATTTGCAAATTGTCTCAGAATATTACTCTTTACATTGTACTAAAAGTTAATGTAAAGGTAAACAACCCCTTCAAAGGGGATTGAATTAAACTTATTTAGAGTACTTCTCTGAGCAATTTTTTTGCAGTTTTACATGAATTTTCTATTTTGGGACGGTTCTGCAGCATATGCTCAAGTGTGCCGTTTAGTACTGAAATCCACTTTGGGCCAATGCATTGGATCCAGAACAGGCACATCAATAGCTCTTTATAAGGGCCAATGTATGTAATAAGAGGCACTGGGAGTCATTTATAAACACTAGGCAAATTGTCATCTGGGCAAAAAAATTTTTTTGACCACACCCATTTTTGCGCCATGTGCAGCTACTCATTGTAATTTTAGCAGAACATGTCAACAATCACAGAAATAACATAGTCCCTCCTATGGAACTCAACTGAGGTAGAACGCATCAATTTAACTGAATATAAAACTTGGTTGGCGTGGGGGATAGTAACCCCACTGATTCTCCTAGGTTGGGGCACTGAGCTACCTGTGGTCACTAGCCCTGCCTGCATTACACCCTTGTACTATAACAGTGTCTAACTAATCTACCAATAACTATTTTTTATTCCTGGGATTGTTGTATTCTGACTTAAATCCAGAAACTGAGCCTCAGCCCAACCTTTGGACAGCACAAAAGCCCCAGCACATGGTGATCACATTCCTTATATCATCTATGGAGACGGACATTCCATACTATCACAGAGCTAAAGAGAAGCACCTCCCTCCCACAGACTAATGGTCCCACCTATCTCACATCCTGTCAGCAAGAAAAAGATTAACTATATATATATTAATGAAATGACAGAGCCAGCCTGAGCCAGCCACATCTCTATGGATTTAATTCATTGGTTAATTTCCAATCCCTTATGAAAAGAAGGAACCTCTTTATTGATTGATTTTTGTGTTTATTGATTTTGCATAAACCTGGCAGACATCATCTCTTTAAAATTCACCTATTCACTCTGAATGTTCTTATTCGTATTCCGTTGGTCACGATGATAAACGAGCATTTTTGAACAGCGGTCAGCCAATGACATGGCAGAATGCCAACGATTTATTCACTTAACAGTAAAAAGTAATTTATGCTCTACAGAAGCTAAGTAAGGCTTTAAGCACTCTTGCTACTAAGATTTCATTTTAGCAATAGCTAAAAATTCTACCTGCCATATAAATTTCAAGGTCATAAAGTAAAATCCTCTCTGGAAAACTCCTGAGCTTTAAACCAGACAGATAAATGCATATTCATTGCAAAGGTGTATTTGTTAATATTGAACTGGTGTATTTGACTTACAGAATGTAGAAAAAGCCCAAACCAGTTACAGTGTATATTCCAACATATTATGTACTTGCTTGGCAAAGTATAACAGTCATTTACTGAGGCGAATGGATAATGTCTCTCTTACCATACAGTCCTTTCAAGCAATTTATTCCTAGTTTAAGATTAAAATGCTGTAATTAATTTATTAAGGAGGGGCCAAAGCTATTGGGGTGCAGAAGTCACTATAAAATCTAAACAAAGACACTATGCCCTTAGTGGGACCATGTACTTAACATCAAGCTCTGTCTCCTGTCTGTGCATCTGTGGCCTTGTACCCATTAACTTTGCCCAATGATTAAGTGTTTCTTTATTCCAAGAGAAAGGTAACATGATTCTGGGTTTACAGATTTGCCAGTCTTTGTCTCTATTACCAGCTATTTGGACTGCATGACAAAAATATATCAAAGATATAAAGTATAGTAAATCCAACTTTGTTATTTATTATTTCAAGCCATTCTAAAATTACCAGCTATATATTTCTATAGTTGAGAAATTAGTAATTGGTCCAAAGAAACACAAGACAAATAAGCCAAAGGCATCACTTCGGAGCGCAGAGACCTGCTGCATTGCCTTTGGATCCACCACTGACTGCGTTAGTTGGCGTAGAATCTAAGAGAGACAGGTGAGAGAAGGCATGTAGTCATCCTGTTGCCGGCCTTGGAGGGAGCAGCTGGATGCACAACCCACACTGAGGCCCTACCTTTACCACCTGCCCTAAGACAGTGCTGCGCTGCGTATCCTGATGCTGTGTTTTCTGAATGAGCACTAAAGGGTTTGCTCTTGCACTCCTTGTTGCCCTTGCAAGCATGACCCCGAAGATCTTATTTTGTTTCAGTGTCATCAGCTGGGTTTATGTTACAAATTCTCACTATAAATCCTTGTTTATGTATTTCATTATTTTTTAATGAAACAATTAAATTAACATTAGGTCTGACTGTAGCTGTAGCAATCCAGCTGTAGTAAATGAAAATTAGGTCTGTCTAATACAAACTTATTACATAACTGAGTAATTGTTAATAACTTGCACTAAGTTATTTGATATGTTAAGGCCCCATCAGTCAAGTCTTTCTTTATGGTTTAAATCTTGGAGTCAGGAAGGAATTTTTTCCCCTCAGCGGCAAATTAGAGAGGCTTCAGATGGGGTTTTTTGCCTTCCTCTGGATCAACTAGCAGTTAGGCAGGTTATATATAGGCATTATGGTTGAACGTGATGGACGTATGTCTTTTTTCAACCCAACTTACTATTTTACTATGTTAAATTCTCCATTTCCTTAATCAATTCTGTTGATGTTTTATAAACCTTCCATGCCATTTTTAATAAAAAGCTCACAAATCTCTACCCTGCATTTAGTGAGTGTTTATACAGAGTCAGAGTTATGCAGGGTTTTTTAAAGTCTTTGCCTTTTTATGTGTGTATATATTTAATAACCCTTTATTCTTACATAATAATAATACACATTGCAAACATAAGGACAGCTCTGCTGTCTGTTCATTTATAGTTCAGCTGGTGCCTCCCCTAACATGATATTACTAAAACATCCCCTATATTAGTATTCACAGCTTACCACACAAGTCATTTTAATACAATCATTTCATGCAATTTCATGGATACATATTAGGTGGTTACCACTGAATGATACAGGAATCATAATTCTGTCTTTGAGTTAAACATATCCTATATGGAAATGCACCAATATTCTATATTCATATCATATTCTCGGGTCTGGTTTTGCTGGTTTTGGGATTGGGCTTCTCTTGGATTTTCACAGAAGCCATTAGCAATAAACGATAAACTATTACTTGAAAGAGGTGGAAACTACAGTATGTAGTCCAGTTACCCGCAGGCTATATAATTGCATTTTGTCTGACTATATGTATGGAAATGTATGTATGTATGTATGTATAACTTTATTTATAAAGCGACACAAGGTTACGCAGTGCTGTACAATCTTACAAAATACAAAATTACACACAGGGAGGGCAAGTGTTATAATAAATACAATAAATAAGTATAAATACACAGGAAATAAGTGCCATGTGGTATGAGACACAGTAGGAAGGAGGTCCCTGCCCCGTAGAGCTTACAATCTGAGTGGTTGGGTAACATACAGGCACAAACTGGAAGGTAAGAGTGCATCAGGTATGGGCATTTGCCCTTAAGCGCAGGACTAGGCAAAATAATGTTTTAGTGCTTCAGAAGGTAACAGCTGAGCTTTTTCTTAAAGAGAGTGGGTGAGTTTTCCCTACGGAGGGATTCAGGGATAGAGTTCCAGAGGTAAGGAGCAGCGAGATAGAAAGGTTTAAGACGAGAGAGCGCAGTGGGTGTGGATAGTGTAAAGAGACGGAGGCTCTGAGAGGAGCGGAGGAGACGACCAGGAACATGTAGGGAGACCAGTGAAGAAATGTAGTGAGGAGCAGAGGAGTGAAGGGCTTTGAATGTTAGCAGAAGGATTTTGTAAGCTATCCTTTGCTTGACAGGCAGCCATGCCAGAGAGCTTAATTGAGGCTGAGCAGGTTCCCTCTTAGGAGAGAGCAGGAGGATCCTGGCAGCAGAGTTTAAGATTGATTGCAGAGAAGAGAGGTGGGAGGCCGGTTAGTAGGAGACTACAGTAATCTAAGCGGGAAAGGATAAGGGCATGTATTAGTGTTTTAGCTGTTATTTGTGAAAGAAAGGGGCGTATCTTGGCAATAATGTGGAGGAAAAAGCGGCAGGTTTTTGCAGTGTTATTAATATGGTTAGAGAAGGAGAGAGACTGGTCAAAGATAACCCCAAGGCAGCGTGCAGAATTTACAGGGTTGATGGTCATGCCGTCAATAGTAATGGTGAAAGGAGGAGAAGGGCCAGGTTTGGGTGGAAAGACTATGAGCTCTGTTTTAGCTAGGTTAAGTTTGAGCTGGCGTCGGTTCATCCAGAAGGAGATAGCCAGGAGGCAGTTAGCAATCTGGGTTTGAAAATCAGCAGTTAGTGCAAGGGTGTCTGAATATATCTGGATGTCATCTGTATATAAGTGATATTTAAGATCAAAAGAAGAAATAAGGTCTCCTAAAGAGAGAGTGTACAGGGAGAACAGCAAAGGGCCAAGCACAGAGCCCTGAGGCACCCCCACACTGAGCAGAACCCCCACACTGAGCGGAACCCCCACACTAAGCAGAACCGGGGTAGAGGATTTGTTAGTAAGAGCGACAGAGAAGGAGCGGTTAGAGAGATAGGAAGAGAACCAGGATGCAGCCTGATCCCGGATACCCAGAGAATAGAGAATTTGCATAAGTATAGAATGGAAGGGAGTGGGAATGTAAGATACAGAGATCCAGTATAGTATACAGTATACATGTTCAGATTTTAGTCTTCTTACAAAAAAAGTTTGGATATTGATCATACATTTAAATGAAAAGATCTAAAACTAAAATTCAGATTGAAATTGTAGGATAAAGTAGTAAAAATAACAAATCAGAGGATGTTCTGAACATGAAATAGTTGTCAGACACCATCGTATGAAAGTGTCTTCCTGGAAATGCACAATAAATGTACAGATTTTATAATTATCCAACCAAAATGTTCTAACTTGTCGGACTAAACGGCCCACACACGGTCCAAAAATCGGACAAAACGGATGTTATCCCGTGTGTATACCCAGCTTTAGAAATGAGCACTGATATTATGCAAAGGCGTTATAAACTATCTATCTGCCTTCATATTGAAGGTATCACATGTTATGCTGAAGGCCCTGAATGTGCCAGCTTACAGTAATGTGTAATATGCACGTTATCACCAATTGTAAAAGTCTGTAAATACCATAAAACTACATTTGCTGTTTATAGTGATTTAATGTCTTCAGCCTGGCTCCTTGTTTTCTCCCATAATTTGTTTCTTTTCCTTCTCTTTTTTCTGTAACTACAACTTTGAGGTTTTACAGAAAATTAGTGCAGTTACTTAAAAATAGATGTTGATCTACATGCTGTTAAGCAAGTACAGGTATGGGACCTGTTATCCAGAATGCTTGGGACCTGGGATTTTTCAGATAATTTGGATCTCCAAACCTCAAGTCTCCTAATAAATGATTTAAACCCAATAGGATTATTTTGCCTCCAATAAGAATTAATTATATCTTAGTTTGATTAAGTACAAGGTACTGTTTTATTATTACAGAGAAAAATGAAATCATTTTTAAAAAATAAAATTATGGGAGATGGCCTTCCCATAATTCAGAACTTTCTGGATAAGGGGTTTCCGGATAATTGATCCCATACCTGTACTGAACTGGCTTGACACTTTGAGATAAGAACGTAGGCGTGGAGCAGAATTCTGTACCACTTCTAGTAGATTTCCATCATATAGCTATTTGCTAACTGACAGCAGGGCTATTAAACTTCAGGAGCAGCTATTAAAGATGATTTGGAGATTCCCCTATTTATTCTGAACCTTTCTGTATCTGTAGTTGGCAGTTAATATGCTGTCTAACAGAAATGTGAACTGAATGAAGCTGCACAATTATTTTATGACAAAGAGCTTTTTTGATCAAAGACTCGCAATGAGCATTAACATTAACAGCAAAATGGAAGACAGAGGGAAAAAAAGAGAATAAAATGGAATAAGGAGGGGAAGGGGAGACTGTCTATCCAACATACTATTAGTGAGTTATGTATCTGTAAGGCATCTAGTTGTGCCCAGTATTCACACTGAATATTGCAATATGGCAAGAAGTAAATAGATTAATATTGCTATCTAAGTCATATAAGCCCTGAGTCAGCATTTGTGTCTGTCTCTGGAGAAACAGCAGACAAATCTTGTAGAATTAATCTCATTTCCCCTTATTAATAGTGTGACCTTGTAGTGTAGCAAATTAGAGTTCAGTCTTTGGTTTTATCTAATGATTAGAAGATTTTAGCATAACAAATCCGAGGTGCATAAATGTTCATTCTATTTTACACGCCATCAGTTGCTCCACACAACCAACTAGTGCAAAGGTGGGTTTTAGGAATAGTGGGAGGACAATGAATGAAGAAAGAATTGAATGACTTGATTTTTGACTCGATCATGTTAAGCCTCCAGCCAGACCCCCTCTCCTTAGATATAGTGGTTTGAGCCTTAATTTGCTCTGTGAATACATTTGATTTCAAGGAGACAACCTGTTTATGTCACATTGGCTTTAACAGATTTAAAGAATAGCAGTCCAGGAGCATTATGAATGAGTTTTACCTAGTGATGAGCAAATGTTTTCAGCAGACATGGATTTTCTGCGAAATTCAGCATTTTGTCATTGGTGAATTTGTTTGCGAAAATTAACCACAACAAAAAATTTGCTGAAAAATGCCCACTGACTGTATTTGAAATGAGGAAAAAGTTGTAGCTACAACATAAAAGTCCAATGTGTAAAAAAAAGTTGCGCGGTAGCCACATTTAGCAATTTTTTGCCGTTTCAAGAATTTTTCAGCAGTTTCACGAATTTTTGGGCGGAGCAAAATGGGACAGATTCTCTCATCACTATTTACCAACTAACAGAATAACTTGCACATTATACTTGTCACATTTAGAATTTCATAAACAATTGAATCGTGAAAAAATATCAAACTCCAGCGTTGCTAAATCTCCCCCTTATAATTATATTAGCTTTATTTATAGGTACAATAATGCAATACTGTTATAAACAACGTGCATCAGTCACCGAGCTGTTGGACGTCCATAAAAATCTTTGATAGCTAAGAAATGTATGACCCTCTCAGGTTATCTAGTGATTCCACCAGGTATTTTGAACCGCAGTTTGAAAAATGTATTCTCAGTGTATAGAGTAGCTCTCACTGTTACACTGTATGGTTGGATCAATAATATTGCTGTGTACTGTTAAATCCCACAATCAATATGTATCCCACAAAGCAGCTATTATTAGGATAAGATCTTTTCCCTTAAGCTTTTTATCTCTTGATTGAATAGCTGTACTGGGATCTGCCATAAATATGAATTTCTTTTCAGTGATTGTTGAAAATTAAAAGCTGAAGACAAAATTAATGCACATAAAGCTATTTTTTAGAAATGTACCGTATGTGCTTTTAATTTTTGTTGGAATATGTGTTTCACTACAATATTTAACAAATACAAAAGAGAATATTATTATATTGGAGGAAGAAAACCTTGCTGTGACCATGAACTGCAGTCCCAGAATCCTTGAGCTCCCGTTGCTAGATAATGCTGTGTACAGATACATTCCCTTCTAATTTAATCTTTTACCAGGATTGTATGTACATAGAACTGTCTATCTGCCAAAAGCTGTTTATTAAATTTCACTGTAAAGCTATGGTACTAATATGTGGACCATTTGCCTAAGGTCTACATTGGAAATCCTTATTTTTAAGAAAAAATTTTCTCTGCATTAATGGGAAGAAGCAAGAACACGTAGTAGGGGTATATTTATCATGTTGTGTAAAAAGTGGAGTGAAGCATTACCAGTAATGTTGCCCAGGGCAACCAATCAGCAATTAGATTTCAACAGTTACAAAACCAAAGCAAAGCATCTGATTGGCTGCTATGAGCAACATCGCCGGTAATGTTCTACTCCACTTTTTACTGAGCATGATAAATATTCCCCTAAGGGCAGTGGCACACAGGGAGATTAGTCGCCCACAATAAATCTTCACTATTGCAGGCGACTAATCTCACCAACATACCATCCCACTGGCAAGAATGTAAATCGCCGGCGGGATGGTATACACATCGCTTTGGTCGGCTGAAGTCGCCTCACAAGGAAATTTCGGGCGACTTCGGAAAACCAAAGTGACACAATTTTTTTTCCATGATTTAATTTGTTTTGTGATAAAACTCCCAAAATTTAAATGTTGTAATGTAAAAGTTTGCAAGTTTATGTTAAAGTCAGTGGGAGTTGTTCTAGGCAAATTCAAGCCATTTTTTTCAATTCAAGGGGCAGATTTATCAAAATGTGAGTTTAGAGCTTAATACATAAAATTCTCACCCATGTTCTATTCATTCCTATAGGATTTTTAGAAGCATATTTATCAATGGGTGAAAGTTAGAACTCACCATTTCATAAATAGGCTTCTGAAAATGAAAAAAAATTAACAGAACATGGGTGAGTTTTTATGTATTAAGCTCTAAACTCACATTTTGGCAAATCTGCCCCAAGATGTTTACTTTTTTTAAGTTTTTTTCACGTTTGTAAACCTACAAATTCAAGGTATTTGAGTTTCTTTTATTTGATTGAGTGTTTCATATTCAGATTTTTTAATAAACAAACATTTCAGGTTTTTTTTTAAAAAAATGTAAGTTTATTTGAAGTAGAAAAAACTCTCAAATTCATAAATGTAAAAATTGATCAATAAGCCCATAAAACATCTCTCCAGGGTTTCAGCTATTCCTTTTCCCACACGGAGAACTCAAGTCCAGGCCCAGAAAAGCAAATAAAAAAGGAAGGTTACATAAGTTCTATTATTATTACCTATATTATTACATTACATTATTATTACAAATGTACAGGGCAAGAAGAACTAAAACTGAAGAGCATATGAATAACATAAATGTTTAGCATTGCCACTGTGAATTTTTGATCCAATACAAATGTAAAATTGTATTAATATGTCACAAGGAAGAAGTCAATTTCAGTTGATATTCAATTATAAGCATGTAAATAATGTACCTTAACACATGAGAAGGACACAATAACACTTATGTGCTTTCCAGTTCAACAAATTACGCATCCCTATTGGGGTAATTTTCATTACTGGCTTAGAAATTCCCCTACTGGCTAAAAAAGCCCTGGTATCTGTAAGCTATGACTCTGGGGGTGATATTTTGCCTTTAAGCCCAGGGATATAATAACAATGTTCTGTCCATGTTTAATAAAATTGGTGAAGCCATTGCTTGTCCTTTTTGGACTCCATCTGCTGTATGGAGTGGATACTACTGAAGAACCTAGATCATACGGCCCCAGTAAAGAAGAGTGCTCGAAAGAAGTCAAGCCCTAAGAGAAAGTTGTTTGGACAGGGACCCTGAGAATGCAGAATTTAAATGGTGCAAGACAGACCGGCAAGCTTGATACAGCAGTGATCTGTTTCAACTAGGATCGTTAGACTGAAGGTATCTTTTATAGGGAATACTTGGTTTGAAAGCAAAGAAACATCAAGCTTCACAGGGCACCAAGCTAGTATCTACTCCCTGAAGCATCCACTGGAGAGGATCTGGACCATTAAAGGCTATCTCCCAAAGCGATCTTAAACCTTCCAGTCCTATTTCCACTGCTCATGAAGGTCACAACGAATCTACATCTTTTAATGCCTTGTACTACATAAGTACTATTTAGTTTCTTAGATAAACCTTTATTGAATGGTTAGGAGCTGCCGGCATCCAAATTTCCTGATGCATCTGTAGGGAACTGGTAAATTATGCCTTTTCCCACTCTGTGGTCCCCAAGTTCCCTAGACAGCTATAAGGGTCCTTAATGTAATGGGAAGTAAGTCCCTTGTTCCTGGGTCATAGCATGACCCCTTGTGCATTTCCACAGTTTGGCCGTAAGGTGGCACTGTGGATATAAAAGGCTGAGCAGCCATGAGGCAACAGGCCATTTTGTGAAGCTCTCTGTCTGAGGAAGCAGGCAGAGAGAGAGCTACTGCGGAAATCTGGGAATAGGAAGGTTTAGAAAGAATAGGCAGCTCCTGTTATAGATAACACTAGGGGGCTGATTTACTAAGACACAAATTCAAATCCGAATTGGAAAAATTCCGATTGGAAAACGAACATTTTGCGACTTTTTCGTATTTTTGTGATTTTTTTCGGCGACTTTACGACTTTTCGGAAATTATCGCGACTTTTTCGTTACCAATATGATTTGCACGAAAAAACGCAAGTTTTTCGTAGCCATTCCGAAAGTTGCGCAAAATCTGGGGATTTTTTCGTAGCGTTAAAACTTGCGCGAAAAGTCGCGCCTTTTTCGTAGCGTTAAAACTTGCACGAAAAGTCGCGCCTTTTTTCGTAGTGATAACTTAAAAGGTGCGACGTTTCGCGCAAGTTTTAACGCTACGAAAAAATCGCGATTTTGTGCAACTTTCGGAATGGCTACGAAAAACTCGCGTTTTTTCGCGCAAATCGTATTGGTAACGAAAAAGTCGCGACAATTTTCCGAAAAAATCGCAAAATACCGATCATTACGAAAAAAACACAATCGGACGCATTCGGCCCGTTCGTGGGTTAGTAAATGTGCCCCTAGGTGTGATAGACAGGCAGGGCTATTTAGTGAGCCGCAATTGCTCCAACCAGGATTGTAGAGGCATTATAAGCCGGGTATAATATTGCCCAGAGTAGGGTTAACAGTGTACAGACCTAGGGTTAAATAGTGATCACCCAGGTTCCACTGGAAGCTTATACCTGAAAGCTGGGAGTTAACCCATTGTACCCTGCAGCTAAAGGGTTATTGTGACTCTTCCTTGTAAGTACTGCCTATGCTGTGAGATGCTAGTACATGCCTATTCTATGCTGTAATTACTCCTAAGTGGCTGTGTAAATAAACAGTTCATGGTTTTAAGGTTAAGAACCACTGGCACCCATTTATTGAGAAATACAACACATATCCACATGGCCTCCATACAAAGCGAGGGCTCACCCCTGAAGGATACAGTCTCATCCTGGGTAAAATACGGTGTAGCTTGTGGTAATTAAAGGGCTAATTTACTATAAGCTTACACATCCAAAATACCTGATGGTGTAGTTGACAACACCATTCCCATACTCCATACAACACAGCAATGGTGTGTAGTCATGTTCTAAAGAAAGGGTTACATAACTTTATGTTTTGGGCTATAATAGAAGTGGTTATTTGTTTACAGTAATTTTGATTATTGGCTACAGGAAGCAGCAGCTCTGACTTTATCACAGTATAAATACCCTAGCAGTAAAGGTGCCTGGAACTACTGCACAAATAAAGGTGGAATTATTTATACATACGTGGTACATTTATATTTCCCTGCCTAGGAATGGATTTAAAATGGTATTAAAATGTTCTTACAAGTCTTGACAATATAAATAGCTGATGCTTCATTCTGTTGCAGTAAGTGGTTTGGACTATTTTAAATTATTATTGAAGTCTGAGGAATTGAGAACACGTTGCATAATATGATCCCTTCAAATTGAACTTATGCAGTGAATTTATTGGGTGTATTAATGCACTGAATCACTGTTCTGTTGGATGTACGCAGGAGTTTCAAAAAAATCAGTTCATTGTTCTGTTGGATATATGTTAGAGTTTCTTGGAATTTAGTTGATTGTTTTGTTGGGTTTATACCAGAATTCTCCAATATGCAACTATGGAGATGGCTTATCAAAATCAAATATCCTTCTAGGTTTTTTTCTCAGAGTATGTCACCCACGAGTGTGACACAGGTAAGGTTCCCATAGACTTTAATGTTAAGCACAATGACAATTCTGAGGCTAGCACAATGCCAATTCTCAGGCTAACGTTGGCCTGTCTTCTGATACATTTAATGCATGCCTTTTCTGTTGAAGTCAGCAGTGTTCCATTTGGTGTTTGGCTCATTTCAATGCCATTCAGTTTAGCATTTTGTTGAATCTACATGAGGATTCCCTGTAATTAATGTATTAGCTTGCTGCTTGGTACATGTGTGATTCCCTTGGTAATGAATTCAGTTTTATGTTGGGTTATTGCCAGGATTCCTTATTAAATTTAATGTCATATTCAATGCATCAGTTTTCTGTCTGCTGTATTTCAGCAACCCCTTAGAGCTAGTGCTCAGTTGGAATTATAGTGTAATAAAGACATTTGTGTATATAGTAACATTTGTTATCAGTTTTCCCCTGGCTTTGTACTAAAGCTCACTATGAAGCATTTATAAGCAACTGGAAATCATGGTATAAGATAAATGCATATATATTTATACTGTATATCCCACAAGAAGGTCTTTTAAGTGACTCCCCATTATTTACAGAGGCTTTTCTTCATAAGTTTCTTTGCTAAACTCTTTCCCAGCTTCTTAGGTCCCAGGGATCTGGAATGCAGTGTAGGGAAGCAGGACATGATGGGGTTAGGAGGGCAGCCCTACCCATTCCCCTCTCTTAGTTCTGAAGAAGTTGGCTATTGGGTAGTTTACATTTCCTGGGTATGGGCTGAGGGGAGGGTTACACAAAAGGACATAATCCTACATTCAGTTGGCTCTGGATGGCAGGAGGATCAACAACTCACAACGTCCAGGGCTGGCCAACCTGGATACCAGGAAAAATCATGGCATGTCTGGAGTTAATAGAATGCTCATTGGCCACTTTGCTGTGATCTTACTGGCATGTCTAGTGTTAATGAAGGCTACACAGTGTCAAAGGGTCAAAAAATATTGGTACCGTGTTATAGTTTTTGGGACCTCAAACGTCACTTTTATAGACCCCCTATTTCTTTGAAAAAGTCCTCCTCTGGGTACATAGCAAGGGGTGTAGGGGTGTCGAAAGCTGTGAAGGGTTAGGTGGGCCCTTGGGAAAAGGCTCTTTGTTGGAACTCATGCATCCCAGTCTGACATTGACAACATCGCACCCCCTTCCTCCCTCTGAGGGGGGTTGTTTTTTGTTGCAGTTGGCAAAAGGCACCCTACTCTGTGCCCCAGGGGGAAGGCAAAGGGGGTATTTGTCCATTAGGGCTTGGGGTCAGTCCTCCTGGAGCCAAGTAAGGATTTTTAATTACAGTAAATGTTTGTTATAAAAATGGTTTTGTTACAAGTTGCTAATGTTGTACATGTTCATTAAAGTGTTATGATAATAACTAAACAATAATAAATAAACAACTGAGGCCTTCTCTTTCTATCCATGGTGTCTGGGAGTGTTATTGAGGAGAAAAGGGGTTAAGGGGTGCAGGGGTGCAGGGGTTAATGAAGCAGAGGGGAAGGGTTGCAAACTCCATGCTGCCCCTGTCATGTGAAGGGTGAAACAGAAAATGTGTGTTTGTATCACTGAAACACTTCTATACATTGCTGAATGAAGTCCTCCATGTTGAAAGTAGATTTCATTGTTAAGTCTGAGAGGAAAACGTTAAAACGAATCCATAGCTCATTAAATTAATTAAGATGCAAGACTGTGGCTGGATTTTCCTCTTTAAATAATGATATAACATTTATTTTAAGCAGCAAAATTTTGTAATTTAATTATAATGCAGTCAGCCTAGTAATTGCATTTCCTTAGGCACCAACAATATCTGGGCTCAGAGCCCTATAAAGCTTAATCTCCTACTGAGCACTGAGCTGAATTCGCTAAAGGTCAAATCAGGGCTCAATATTGTCCCCATCAATTTATTTGCAGGAAACACTACAAATATGGTGTGCATTGTGTTAGAAACCATATGTAACAAGGGTTTAGTTTGAATAATAATGACTTCAGAAGAAACGTGAAATGCTATTGATTTTCTGGGATTCTGACCTTCTATAAACAAATTCCATTACAGAACTTTGAAAAAAAAAATAATCTGCCACAGTTGTGCGCTGAAGGAACCTCTTAATTAATATAGGTAAAAGCAAATAAACCTATACAAAAAGGAAATATTAGTAATTGCTATTTACCAATGCAGATGCTAATTTCTGCAGACTTTGGTACATTTTGTACAGGTATAGGACCCGTTATCCAGAATGCTCAGGACCAAGGGTATTCCGGATAAGGGGTCTTTCTGTAATTTGGATCTCCATATCGTAAGTCGACAAAAAAATGTATAAAACATTATTTAAACCCAATAGGATTGTTTTGCATCCAATAAGGGGTAATTATATCTTAGTTGGGATCAATTACAAGCTACTGATTTATTACTACAGAAAAAAAGAAAATCAGTTTTAAAATTCTGGATAACAGATTTTTCCGAATTAGGGATCCCATACCGACAAGCTACTGATTTATTACTACAGAGAAAAAGAAAATCAGTTTTAAAATTCTGGATAACAGATTTTTCCGGATAAGGGATCCCATACCTGTACAAGTTGTCATGCACATTGTTTCTAAAATATCATTAATACTGAAAGCAGTATTTGTCTGCCCCTTGCCATGCCCTGCACTGCTGCTCCAACTAAGACTGCATTTCTACAATGCCTCACCCACCTCCTTTCTTACTAGTTTGTTAGGCTGATGCCACACGTGGCGTAGGGCTGATTTTTTCGGCAAGCGGAACAGCGCTTGCCGAAAATTCAGCCCTGCGCCTGCTACTTGTCCCTGCACCAGAATGAATGGAATACGCTCGGGTGCAGGCACATGTAGCCGATATACGCATGAAAACGCGAGACTTTGCATTATCTTGCGTTTTCATGCGTATATCGGCTACATGTGCTTGAACCCGAGCGTATTCCATTCATTCGGGTGCAGGCACAAGTAGCAGGCGTAGGGCTGAATTTTCGGCAAGCGTTTTTCCGCTTGCTGAAAAAATCAGCCCTACGCCACGTGTGGCATAAGCCTTACTCGCAGGACATGCAAACGAATTGTAGAAACCAGAGTCTTGGCTGGAGGGCAGCTGGCTATTGCTATGTGTTTTAATGGTGTATATAAAGTCAATAGCAAATACATTTACAAATAGCTGCAAAATCATTGCACATTTTTAAGGAATACCTAAGAGTTGGTAAGAATTACATTTTCTTTTATTATACAAAATGTATATTTTGAAGTGTTTGCCTTAATCCTATAGCTTTATTTTTTTAAAGAGAAGCTGTTTTGCCTGCTAGAATTTTAGCTTTGCCTAATATATTATTTTACAGTTTCTAAGAAGTTAAAAAGCTATAAGGGCTCATGTACGTCCGCAAGTGCAGTGAGTAAGCTCTTTAGGGGTGCAAGCAGAATTATTGGCCAGTATTTGTGTCCAGTCATGCTCCGTGTACCCTAACATAGTTGCACTCAGCCCAGTTGCGTCTGTCCTGCCTTCTGTTCTAAATCTTACACAAGTGCACCTATCGATGCTGGGGAACACTGGAGCTCCATATAAGGGCTCATTTAAATCCATATACGCAGAAAGCAAAGTGCTCTTTCAAGCGCAACTGTCCGGAGTAATTATTGTGTTCATCATGCGGATGACATCTGCCCTCGATTCATTAGGCGCAAGTGTGCTGAGGCTATTGACCTGGGTGCAAAGGGTTCCCCTGTATCAATGGGCGCAGTAGTGCCCAATTTGGAAAGAAAGGCAGAAAAGACCCAGGGAGGCACCAAGCACAACTATATAGATTTGCAATGAGCACATTTTGATACAAGTATCTTTAATTAAATTGGTTTTACATGCCAATGACTGCAGGGAACCACAACTACGTATCCAATGAGAAATGAACAATATATATTTTTTTATTATGTTATTCTATTGGTAATGCCAAACATAGGAAACTGTGGAGGTAGCAGAGATGCAGTTGTTGGCTAACCAAATAGATATATAATGTATTCCTGTTAAACAAAATAGACAGAACATGTGACTGTCAGGTAAGAGAGCAAAGTTGCTGTTGAAACCAAAACTTCCATTGCTTAACAAACACATGCCAGATAAACTTCATTAAAATGAAAATTAAATTCACAAACTATCAGAATCTCTATGCCATAAGGGTTTCCTGGCATGAATCAATGAAGCCATAACTGTCAGATACGTGGCCTGAGCCACCAGACTATATGCCGGTTGCAGTGATATATAGGTAGGACTAGAACTGAATATTCATTTAACTGATAATTTACAATCTGTTTGCACATAGTTCATCAGAGAACTGGATTAAGACCATATGTTTTGAATTTAAAAACAACCTAAACAGAGTTAGCCATTTTGTTTCTTTTTAACCTTTTCTTTTTAACCATTACAGTGCAGCAGATGGTTTATATTCAATTAGTGATGGATTTGCAGAGAAATTTCGCATTTCGCCATTGGCAAATTATTTCACGTAAGTGCAAAAATTCGCTTTCACATCAAAAAATATTGCAGTCAAAAAAAATCACGCATGTCAAAAAAGTCACGTGGTAGCACATTTCACAAATTTGTTGCTGTTTAGTGAATTTTTTAGCAGTTTTGTGAATTTTCTGGTGAAGCAAAGCCAGGCAGATTCGCTCATCACTAATGTCAATTAAACAAATGAAAGTTCACTTACTGATGCCATCAAGCCTTCACATGGAGGAATAATACTCTCATTACAGATTGCATATATGTGCTAGAAAAAAAAACAAAGTCCTGTGATTTGCTCAGCTGCAAACAGTTAAATAAGCTTTATTCCTGGTCTCTACACACAGAAAATGAGATTTAAATTATCCCTACTGATTAAAGTGCTTAATTGCCATAAAGAATTGCTCTTTTGACAGAGGTAAATAGCAAGAAATAATATTAAATATATTCCTGTCATGAAGGAAGCAGAAGACCTTTTGCCATTCATAAGGTACAAGTGGTTACTGAATAGTTTGCTCTTCATGTTAATTCTATTAACCATATGCATCACAAAGAAGATCTTTAAATAAAAAGAGTACCTATAGTAGACTGAGGAATCTAAAGCCATCAAAAAAGTTGTTGATGGAGCTTCTACAGGAAGGCTGGTGAATTCTCAGTATAACAGATGTTCGGTGTGCTTAATTCAAGACAGTTGTGTTGTGTTTATTATATTTTGGCATTTACACAAGGCTTTACCTACAGTACAGGGACATCTGACTTTGCAAGCAATACACAGAGCTATTCTGTAGGTAAAATTGCCAAACTTCATATGGTTTTAGCACCCCCCACACCCATTTAATTGGTGGTCTTATGCCCTTAAAAGTTGGTATTGGTCTGGACAGTCTCTTTGCTTTAAAAGAAGCAAACGGGGGAGGATTAAGTCTGTGGAACCAATGCTGTGGTCTTGGCAATCTTTCTCCTACAAAAGAAAAGCTAAAGGTGGGGAGGATCAAGAAGGAAACCAAACCAATGCCCAGGTCAGAATAGTTTTAATAGTTTCAATAGTTTCAAGTTTATTGTCATATACAAATAACAATGAAGCATCATTACTGTAATGAAATTTTTTTGACCCGTGTTCCTCCCAACTTTGCATAGACAAACAAAACAAAAAAAAAAAAATACAAATATTAAATATAATAAAAGTCTGCGATACAGAAGGATACACTTATCCCAAAAAAAGCTACTATGCAGGGAGGTGCCAGCCTTTGATAATATGACTGCAGGTAAATTGTTAGGAACACCACATGGGATTTACCTTGTTGTGGTAGCTAAAAAACACTTTTTGTAAATACATGTACTTGCATAGATACTAAATGCCTAGTGAAACAGGGGACCAGGGAATGTGCATTGAGCAATGCACTTTGGGATTTGTCACCTGTGATTAAAACTACCGTGGGCAACAAATTCCCCTGAATGCTTTTCCACTGGCAATAAAGTAAATCACTGCTGGTAAAACATATGTGGTGCTTCACTTTCCGAAGTCGCCCTAGGTTCCCTTGCAAAAAGCCATATTTTGCCACCAGTGATTCACTTAATCACCAGTGGGAAAGCATTGAGGGAAGATGTTGCCCATGGTAACTCCAGGTTTAATTGCGACAAATCTCCCCGTGTGTCATCTTTGTAGCAGATTTGCAAGACCTAGGCTATTGTACAAGCAAAGTATTTTTATTCTGTTTAGTATTCATATGCATAACAACAAATGGTTAAGATGAAATTGCAGTACTCGTGTCAGCACTTAAGACAGAAATTCTCTTTGTGCAGCAGCATTTTGACTTATAAAGAACTATAATGCCACATTTGTTTCAAAGAAATGTTAAATTGATGTTTTTTTTTAGTGTATTCAAAGAAGCCAAATGCAGATATTATGCAAACGAAATAATTCTTGGAGTCAGAGAAAACCTTGAAATAATATTTTTCACATTATGATAATGTGGAATATTATAAATATGTTTGAGGTACCTGGAAAATGCCACCGGGCAAGTTACTTTAAGCAAAGGTGTCATTGAAAAACTATGTCCCCTACAGAAGAGAGATTATCAGTATATTGCTACACTCCTATAGTATTGGTATTGCCTTCACTCTGATTAGCTGTGGAACTACAAGAGTAATTACTACAAAACCCAGTTCAGTAGCATTGAAATTCTATACGGTACACTGTTTAATAGGTACAGATGTTACAGATATTATAGATACAGATGTTAGGTGTGTATACAAATTCTGGAGTTCTCTAAAAAAAATAAAACACAAAGGAAAAGCTACAAGACATCATTCTATAACCAGAAAGGGAAGTTTGAGAACAAACTTCATGTTGGTTTGAAAAATGTGAAGTCACTGAATGAAATCTGATTGGCTGTTGTTGGCCCCTCCCACTTTGGTCCGCCAACAAATGTCACTGTTTCATTCAGGGTGACCACATGATTATGTTATTCAAGTTTGGGGGGTGTAGCTTTAAAGCTGTAAAAAAGGCAGCAGTTTGAAAATCTTCCCTGTCAAAGTCAATGGGAAAATGGGGGTGTTACTAAGGGGCGTATTTATTATGCTGTGTAAAACTAATTCACTGAAAAAATGGAGTAAAAAGCTGTGTAAAATAAATGGAAAAGATCGCCGTCTGAATGGCGGATATTATGCCATTATTTTCCATAAGTTCCGGTGGAAGAAAAAACGCGTAAAAATTACGCCGATTTTACGCTGTTTTTACACGGCGAAGCCTGGCGATGTATGGTGAATTTTCTTGCCGTTTTTTACACAGCATAATAAATATGCCCCTAAGTGTGGAGAGTTTGGATGTTGTACCCCTAAAACTGTAGGAGGAGTAGCGTTTAGAAAATGGGGGGGGCAAAGAATAATAATAAGAAAAAACGGAAGAATAAGCTGAAGTTGAAGAACAGTATGTTAGGTTGCAAAACCCAACATAATTAATAGCTTCATTTAGACCTAATAGTTTCCCTCTGGGAGTACCATCCACCGTAGCTGAGAAATGGAATGGTTGCATTCTAACAGCGTTGGCTAACAAATCTGTTTTGTTTTGACCTTATGTATAACACTTCTATGCTCTGTGGTCTTTGTCCGACCATTCTGTTAGTTTTGCTGTTAGTACGCAAGGCCACAGGGACACTTCAGTATATAGATTACATTTGTAGACATACACGTAAATTACCTTGATAGTTCAATCTGGGAACTCAGTGTTGGGTGTGAGATATTGGCCCCTTTTATAATGGGGAGGGTGGGGGGAAGGCAGTGGTCGGGCCCCTGGAAAACATCTAAACAGTTGTTTAATTCTCCTACCAGGGTTGATTTTGGTAGCACTGGATAACCCTGGGCTTAGAAATACAGTAGGTATCACATTTTACAGTAAGAAAATGAAAAGGAGCTTAAAATAGCTCCATCACTTGGATTTTGCAGCATAACTAGGGTTGCCACCTGTCCGATTTTGATCCGGACAGCCCGGTTTGCCCAAGGCATTGTGGAGTAAGAACAAAATCCCAAAGACTGTGGATTCTGCTATGTTTTCCTGAAGATTAATGTCATTTGATTAAAGCATAGGAAATGTTTTCAGTTTCAAATCCTTGTTTGCATCGTAACATTTGGTTTTTCTCTGCTAAACTAGTACCAGTAGCACAGATGTAAATGGTGTCTCTCAGTCATCTTTAAGGGGACATTAAACCCTACTGTACTGCCCTAATTAAACCACACTTTACTCAGTTGTTGCCGGGCTATAAATCCCAAAATACTTAAACATACAGTGGTGTGAAAAACTATTTGCCCCCTTCCTGATTTCTTATTCTTTTGCATGTTTGTCACACTTAAATGTTTCTGCTCATCAAAAACCGTTAACTATTAGTCAAAGATAACATAATTGAACACAAAATGCAGTTTTTAAATTAAGGTTTACGTTATTAAGGGAGAAAAGAAACTCCAAATCTACATGGCCCTGTGTGAAAAAGTGATTGTTGTTAAAAAATAACTTAACTGTGGTTTATCACACCTGAGTTCAATTTCTGTAGTCACCCCCAGGCCTGATTACTGCCACACCTGTTTCAATCAAGAAATCACTTAAATAGGAGCTACCTGACACAGAGAAGTAGACCAAAAGCACCTCAAAAGCTAGACATCATGCCAAGATCCAAAGAAATTCAGGAACAAATGAGAACAAAAGTAATTGAGATCTATCAGTCTGGTAAAGGTTATAAAGCCATTTCTAAAGCTTTGGGACTCCAGCGAACCACAGTGAGAGCCATTATCCACAAATGGCAAAAACATGGAACAGTGGTGAACCTTCCCAGGAGTGGCCGGCCGACCAAAATTACCCCAAGAGCGCAGAGACAACTCATCCGAGAGGCCACAAAAGACCCCAGGACAACATCTAAAGAACTGCAGGCCTCACTTGCCTCAATTAAGGTCAGTGTTCACGACTCCACCATAAGAAAGAGACTAGGCAAAAATGGCCTGCATGGCAGATTTCCAAGGCGCAAACCACTTTTAAGCAAAAAGAACATTAGGCTCGTCTCAGTTTTGCTAAAAAACATCTCAATGATCGCCAAGACTTTTGGGAAAATACCTTGTGGACCGACGAGACAAAAGTTGAACTTTTTGGAAGGTGCGTGTCCCGTTACATCTGGCGTAAAAGTAACACAGCATTTCAGAAAAAGAACATCATACCAACAGTAAAATATGGTGGTGGTAGTGTGATGGTCTGGGGTTGTTTTGCTGCTTCAGGACCTGGAAGGCTTGCTGTGATAGATGGAACCATGAATTCTACTGTCTACCAAAAATCCTGAAGGAGAATGTCCGGCCATCTGTTCGTCAACTCAAGCTGAAGCGATCTTGGGAGCTGCAGCAGGACAATGACCCAAAACACACCAGCAAATCCACCTCTGAATGGCTGAAGAAAAACAAAATGAAGATTTTGGAGTGGCCTAGTCAAAGTCCTGACCTGAATCCTATTGAGATGTTGTGGCATGACCTTAAAAAGGCGGTTCATGCTAGAAAACCCTCAAATAAAGCTGAATTACAACAATTCTGCAAAGATGAGTGGGCCAAAATTCCTCCAGAGCGCTGAAAAAGACTTGTTGCAAGTTATGGCAAACGCTTGATTGCAGTTATTGCTGCTAAGGGTGGCCCAACCAGTTATTAGGTTCAGGGGGCAATTACTTTTTCACACAGGGCCATGTAGGTTTGGATTTTTCTCCCTAAATAATAAAAACCCTCATTTAAAAACTGCATTTTGTGTTTACTTGTGTTATCTTTGACTAATAGTTAAATGTGTTTGATGATCAGAAACATTTTGTGTGACAAACATGCAAAAGAATAAGAAATCAGGAAGGGGGCAAATAGTTTTTCACACCACTGTATTGTCATGGTTAGGATATGCTGGGAGCTGTAGTCCAGCAACTTTAGGGTTGTATTCTTAAAGCAATATAGCTCATTGCAACTTTTCCCCAACTCTCCAGGGATCACAGCTCCAGTAAAATAAAAAATAATCCTCCAATAAGAATCCCTGGTGATCTGTGTAAATCTGGCTCCATGTTCTTTGTTCCTGCAACAAAGAACCTGCTAGGCCAGTAAAAAAACAGGCAGTTGGCACCTGTTTATGCTGATAATGTAGAATGTTAAGGGAAAATGGGTATGTGACTCGCCTCCGCCACCGCCATTATATATATATCCAAGTACAGATAAAACAACAATGATGTGAGATCCACATATGAGAGATCCACACATGTGAGATCCACCATAGAGATCCTGATCTCTTAAATACCAACCCGTTTATGACACCTAGTGGAACATTAGCAAACAGGAGTATTCCTGCCAAATGAAATTAATAGTGTATATTATATACACACAGCCCAAATCCTTAGTTCGCAGTCAGTGGTGTGAATGAACGGAAGAAGTTCATAAAGTCCATAAAGTCAAAAATAAGTATAAAGAATCCATATTCCAATAACATCCAATACTTGAGGTGTCAGTAACACAGGTTAGTATAGTAATAAGTTATACTTACTGACTATCTGTAGAAAAGAAAATTTTACTTTCATCTGTATTCTCCTTCTCTTACACTGTGGGAAAAAGGCATTAGTTCACAACAAACAAGTATAACTAGAAACTTGAGAACAAACTTCATGTTGGTTTGAAAAACGTGAAGTCACTGAATAAAATCTGATTGGCTGTTGTTGGCTCCACCCAGTTATTCTAACCTTGGATTACAATTATATAGTAAAAACCACTGTGCAAAGTTTGGGGACCCTGGTTTTAATAGTGTCTGACATTTGATTGGCGGTCCGCCCATTTTTTCTAACCTGAAACTGCAGTTACCCAGTGACTAACTGCAAAGTTTAGGGGCCCTAGGATTAATAGTTAAAGAATGGCAGAAGTTTAAATTTAAATCAATAAAAGTCAATAGGTGAATTGTGGTTGGCGGGTGTGCCCCCTTTTTCTAACCTTGAGTCAAAGTTTGGGCACCCTGGCATAAATAGTGTGAGAATGACAGAATTTTATATTTAAGCCAATGAAATTCAATGAATGAAATCTGATTGGCTGTTAGTGGCTCAACCCACTTTTCCTATTTTTAAACTGCAGTCCCCCAGTGACCAACTCTGCAAAGTTTGGAAACTCAGGCGTAAAAATTGTGAGACTGACAGCATTTTACACTTCCCCATTGAAAGTAAATAGGTGAAATGTGATTGGCTGTTGGTGGCTCCGCCTACTTTTTCTAATTTTGAACCGCAAATACCCAGTGACTAATGTACTGTCTCTTTAAAATGTACTGAAGCCAAATAACCATAGGGGGCACTGCCAAATAGAGGCAATGTTATATTTATGGGGGTAGATGCAGAGACCTGTAACAATGCCACAGTGGGAAGGCAGTGTGCCTGATACAGTGCAGGTATGGGACCTCTTATCTAGAATGCTTGGGACCTTGGGTTTTCTGGATAAGGGATCTTTCCGTAGTTTGGATCTCCATACCTTAAGTCTGAAAAAAATCATTTAAATATTGAATAAACCCAATAGGCTTGTTTTGCCTCCAATAAGTATCAGTTATATCTTAGTTGGGATCAAGTACAAGGTACTGTTTTATTATTACAGAGAAAAGGGAAATCATTTCTAAAAATAAGAATTATTTGCTTATAATGGAGTTTATGGGAGACGGCCTTTCCGTAATTCGGAACTTGGATAATGGGTTTCCGGATAAGGGATCCCAAAGCTGTACTTATCTATCAAAGTGCAAATACTTATCTGTCTTATATCTGCTGCATGTTTGCCCAATATTTTCCTGCCCAGTAGTTTTTGTTGCAATTAAATATTTCCTGTCACTGTAATGTCATTATTAAAACAACAATAATATGTATCTCTTTAATGTTGTACTAATAGTTTGGTGAATACTGTAATTATCTCCAGTTTTAAACACAAGGGGTATAGTCAATGTGGGCAACACTTTCCAAACAAATGTGGAAACACAGGTCATTATAATATTCAGCCTTGTGTATATGTAGCATTCAGGGAGAGGAGAGGACTGTTTGTTTATAGCAGTATGATATATATATATATAAATATATATATTGTGATGGCTGCCTCAGTGAAAGAAGTACAAATAAAAAAACATTTATTATAAAATTGTCTTGGGGAGAATTCTGTAAATAATGATGTGCTATTCTTGACAAGTCCTGAGAAACTACCATTAGGAAGCCTGGAAATGATCTCACTTTTGATTGACTGGTCTGAAATCTAAGTCCATTAGATATAATAGCAGCGAGTGTTATACTGTGGCCTATATACTTTGCCTACATATAACAGATGCGTTCTGAGTACCCTCCATTATAACAGCCTTAGCCAGGCTTGTTTTTTTTAAGGTAATTGCAGATAGTTACCCACTAATACGACTCTAGTGGTGATACACTTATTATTTGCTTTTATAAAGTGGCATGAACCAAATAAATGGGGAATATGTTGAAAACATGCCTGTATCTCTTCCTTTAAACATCTATATTTACTTTATTTTACTAATATGTCTTTCTTTTGGTTTAATTCTTATCACTTTCCCATCCTCACCCTCGCTGAAAACTCTGATATAAAAACAAGCCAATCTGTGCCTCTGTCTTGGGTTTACAGATAAGGAGGAGTTTATTATACAGGCCATTAAAATGAAAATTTGATTAACTTCTTTCTTATTTGTGCTACGTAACATCCTGCCTGGGTTTGAGCCAGTGACCTGCAGATTGCTATACATGCATAAGATCCATTATCTGGAAACCAATTATCTAGAAAGCTCCAAATTATGGGAAGATAATTTCCTATAGACTCATTTACATTTTTTTAAATGATTTCTTTTTTCTGCTGGAATAATGAAACAGTACTTCGCACTTGATCTCGACTAAGATATAATTCATCCTTATTTGAGGGAAATAATCCTACTGAGTAATGATGAGAGAAATTTGTAGGCAGGCATGGATTTGCAGTGAATTTATACGTTTCGTCATTGGTTTTTTCGCAAAACGGGTGCAAAAATTCACAACGGAAAAATTTGTGCCCATCAAAAAAATGCCATGCGTCAAAAAAAATTGTTGCGTGTGTCAAAAAAATTACAGGCGCAATAATTTTTTAAAGATTCACAAATTTTTCAGCAAAGCGAAATGAGACGGTGTTGGTGTTACAAATTATGGAAAGATCCCTTATCTAGAAAACCCTATGTCTCAAGCATTCTGGATAACATGTCCCATACCTGTACCTGTGCTCTATAGGAGCAGACAGCGATGGGCCTGGTTATCTGCTATTAGTAGTTTCAGGTCGGCAATATTTGTTTTAAGTGCCGTTAATCTCAGGGGGCTCAGGGTTAGGCATCAGTCTGCCTATACTGCCTATATACCTCCATGCCTTTATACCTCCATGCCTATATACCCCCATGCCTATATACCTCCATGCCTATATACCTCCATGCCTATATACCCCCATGCCTATATACCTCCATGCCTATATACCTCCATGCCTATATACCCCCATGCCTATATACCCCCATGCCTATATACCCCCATGCCTATATACCCCCATGCCTATATACCCCCATGCCTATATACCTCCATGCCTATATACCCCCATGCCTATATACCTCCATGCCTATATACCTCCATGCCTATATACCCCCATGCCTATATACCTCCATGCCTATATACCCCCATGCCTATATACCCCATGCCTATATACCTCCATGCCTATATACCTCCATGCCTATATACCTCCATGCCTATATACCTCCATGCCTATATACCCCCATTCCTATATACCCCCATGCCTATATACCTCCATGCCTATATACCCATGCCTATATAACCCCATGCCTATATACCTCCATGCCTATATACCCCCATGCCTATATACCCATGCCTATATAACCCCATGCCTATATACCTCCATGCCTATATACCCCCATGCCTATATACCTCCATGCCTATATACCTCCATTCCTATATACCCCCATGCCTATATACCTCCATGCCTATATACCCATGCCTATATAACCCCATGCCTATATACCCCCATGCCTATATACCTCCATGCCTATATACCCATGCCTATATAACCCCATGCCTATATACCTCCATGCCTATATACCCCATGCCTATATACCCCCATGCCTATATACCTCCATGCCTATATACCCATGCCTATATAACCCCATGCCTATATACCTCCATGCCTATATACCCATGCCTATATACCTCCATGCCTATATACCCATGCCTATATAACCCTATGCCTATATACCGCATGCCTATATACCCCCATGTCTATATACTCCCATGCCTATATACCCCCATGCCTATATAACCCCATGCCTATATACCCCCATGCCTGTATAATCCCATGCCTATATAACCCCATGCCCATATACCCCCATGCCTATATACCCCCATGCCTATATACCCCATGCCTATATACCCCCATGCCTATATACTTCCATGCCTATATACCCCCATGCCTATATACCCCCATGCCTATATACCCCATGCCTATATACCCCCATGCCTATATACTTCCATGCCTATATACCCCATGCCTATATACCCCCATGCCTATATTACCCCATGCCTATATACCCCCTGCCTATATACCCCCATGCCTATATACCCCATGCCTATATACCCCCATGCCTATATACCCCATGCCTATATACCCCCATGCCTATATAACCCCATGCCTATATACCCCCATGCCTATATACCCCCATGCCTATATAACCCCATGCCTATATACCCCCATGCCTATATAACCCCATGCCTATATACCCCCATGCCTATATAACCCCATGCCTATATACCCCCATGCCTATATACCCCCATGCCCTGCACTCACTGCCCATTACAGGACATCAAATCAGGTGTAGAAACATCACCGACATGCACTCAACGGACTCCAGGACAGCGGTTGTAAAACTTCAAAAAGGCTTTATTCAAAGATCCAGACCTGACATGTTTCGTGTGTTGCCACACGTTATCATAGGTACAAAGTCAGTAGTGAACTGATACAGGTTTAAAAAGCATGTGGAGATGACATCACTCCTGATGTCACTTCCTATTTTCCTTATAACATTTTAATAAAGTTTCTTTGTATTATAAAAACAATGAGAACCGATGAACAAAGCATTGAATTACACAAATCTCATTTTTTCTATCCACCTTACTGTTATCTTTAGGTTACATTACCGTATTTGTACAATGAACAATTGAACAAATAAAAAAAAAAAAAGGGGGAAGTAAAGTGAGAAAAAAAAATAAAGAAGGGAAATAAAATGAGAAAAAAAAGAAAAAAAAAAAGGGGAAGTGAAATGTGAAAATGAAAGAAAAAGGGAAAGTAAAATGAAAAAAAAAAAAAAAAAAGGGGGGGGGGGGAACAGGAGGAAAGAGGAACAGAAAAGACCCTTGTAAAATAAAGGGACTCCATTACAATTATATATGACAGCTTAAATCCCATCTAACATTGAGGCCTTGTGGCTCCCGTGTGGCAAGTATGAAGATCCATTTCGCTTCTAATTTTAGAAGCCTTTTTAGTTTATCACCACCTCTATTTGGCATGATTACTTTATCAATTCCTTGAATTCTTAACATGGACACATTACCCCCATTACAAGATGAAAAATGTTGTGCAACTGTGGTTGCTTCACTTTTTGATGCGATTTGATTTAAATGGTCTCGCATGCGATTTTTCAGGGGGCGAACTGTGCATCCTACATATTGAATGTTACATTTTATGCAAGTTAACAGGTACACTGTGGCCACTGTATTGCAGTTGATGTAACTTTGTATCCTATATCCATTACAGGACAAACTTGCTTGTTTCCAGGTGCTCTCATTCCTGCTATTGTTGTTCCCTGGTTCCTGCTTTCCTAGTCCCGTCCCTTGTGCTGACTCCCTGGTTTTGGTTTGTTCCTAACTTTGAGTATATCTTACAATTCTACAGCTCTTCTGGTTCTGACCCAGTCTATCTATGTCCAGTTCTGTCCTTACCATCTCCTCCCCTGCAGTTTACATATCCCTCCCTTGCTAATCCCTGTGGAAGTCATTGGTCTCTCATACAATAAGCCCAGGAAGCACCTAAGTAGCTGAGGGCCAGGCCCAAAGCCAAAGGTGGCTGTTATAGGCAGAAAGCATGCCTAGACAGGAATCCATATACTCCCCTGGGGCTTGGATTTGCTATAATTACACACTCAAGAGAAAAGAATGGGGGATCAAGTGTAAATTAAAAGTGATTTCAGTTGGACACAAGGGTATACTGCCCCTTTAACTTGCTAATCACACACTGCAAAAGGAACAACAACCGATTAAAAGAAATACAGAAAATCCATTTAATTTATATCTAATGTCTTTTAAACTAAAGGCAATATTATTGAAAACAAAATAAATTGCTTTATAAAGAATTGTGCTCCTCTTGCTTAATATTTCACAGACACAAATACATATTAATGCATATGAAGCAAGGAGCCCTGATTTGCCTCAGGAGAAATTGTTTGTCTGTAGATATCCTCTTGGCACATTAAAATGCACATGGCAATGTAAATCAAATTTGCCCTTGCGCTTATGCATGAATCACAAAATAGGCTGACCAATAAATCTGCATTCCCTATAAACAATGTTTCCCTGTTTGTATACTGAGATAGAAGAGACAGAAAGACAGTTAGACTTGTTTTTATTAATGTGAGTCACTATGAGTCACTGTTAAACTAAGGGATATGGATGTGTGCCTGGTGCAAAGCATCTTTAAATGGTGCTGTTTTGTAAATTGCCTGCACGATTGTAAGGGGTATAACAAACAATGCTATGTATAGTGGCAATTATATGATCACTTCCAGACAATCCATAGCATTCATTAGGATTTACAACTGCAATGATCCATGACAAATCAGATCAATACTTTATTTGTTGATCAAATTTTATCAGGTACTAGACAGCACAGGTAAGTGAATTCAATCAATATTGATGCTGTTTCAAGCTAAATAGGCTGTATCATTAAAGGGAACTCTGGGTTCCACACCATACAAAACAAAAACCCCTAATATACCTATCACTGTAATCTGTTCCTTCAAAAAGTATGGATAAATAGAATTTTAATATTCTACAAAATCCAGCTGCAAATCAGTTCTTCTCTTTCTGTATCATTTGAAATCCTGGCAGGGGAGGAGGGGCTTAAACATTGATATTACAAATTGTACACAGCTTACAGACAGCATGCAGGAACTACATAACCCACACTGCATTGCACTATGATGTTACTTTCCTCCCATGCCTAAGATACACAATTATAGTGAGGAGGGAGAGGGAATGTGAGGAGTGCAGTGACATCTAGGAGGTGCAGAACAGAAAATGAAAGTAATTGACTGCCCCACCTATATGTCTAAGGAATAGAGGCAGGGCAGACAATTAAAGATTGACAGCTTTTATAACAGGTATGGATGTTTTAATAAAAAAAGCATTAGGGTTTTATATTTAATTTTTAAAGGACTTTTATTATACAGCTTTGTACCTGTATGTGGTGGTGGTTACATTTGAAGTCAAATATGATACCCATTACATTGTGAACAATGGAGGGGGGCTCATGATTAAGTGTCCTGTAGACAAATAAAGTTTATTAAAAATTTTTTTACTTATGTGGCCCTTTGTGGAATCACTGGTGTGCCTATTCCCGTGTTGCTGCTCCTAAAGAGTGGAGTGGATGTTGCCATGTGTGGCCAGCAATGTCTTTCTTTTCTCCAGTGAAAAATATCTTTTTCTACCTTAACTAAGACAGATGCAGAGCTCTTCCAGTTCGATCTCTGCAGAAAGTTATAGCAAAATCTATGCATTAATCACAAGAACCTCCAACTGCAAATATCATTTCTGGCATACAGACTATGCGAAGCTGTCTCTCCCTGGACTGGCCATTACAACCTTGTACGTCTTCAGGTCATAAACTCATTTAATATGTCTCCAAAGTAATTCCCTGTCAGTCTCACCTCATGGAGGGACTGATGAACCCTATTAATTCAGGACAACTAAGCCCAGTTACAGTATATTCCCATTACACTAGCTTTTAATATGTCGGCCATCTGGCAGCTTATTTCCACCAATAATATCTGAAATGTTATCTTGTGTCCTTACCTTTAGGCATTTTCAGTATTGACCACAATTCTTTTCTGCGACTGCAGAAAGTAAAATACGTTTCAGTACAGAAAGTGACAAAATGCTGATTTCTTATTTACAAGTTCAGTTGGGAAACGGTGCTATAAACCAAGGAACATGGACTCGCCAGATACTTGCTTTTATTTTTTGTTCAAGTAGAAAGTCTAAAATATATAATTTTCTTTCTGTTTTAAAATTATGATTTAATGCAGAAATAAAAATCCAATTTTGTTAATTGTACATTTATGTCTGACTCTGATACCATGTAAATTAGATCCACTTAGCAAAAAAAAAAGAATTATAGGTTCTGGCTAATGCCTTACAGTTGTACAGAGTCCAAATGCAGTTAATAGATCTTCCCATTTATAGAGAGCACAATAAGGAGAATATGAAAGAACTGCAGTAAGCAATAATGGAAATGAGTTGCTTTCTTGCCAATGTGCAGTTCTGAATAAGTTAGTAATTTGGGATCACAACGTTATCAGCAGTTTAATAAATAAAAGTCAGTTTTAAGCATTTTGATGAAAATGTACATCATTTAATTATCTCCTGCTCTGCCTCTGGGGCGTAACTGGGGTAATGACTGGTAATCTTGGGTTTCAGTAAGATTTAGTTATCTTTGGTAAGCTTGCCAGTGTATTTAAAGGCACAGTAACATCCAAAAATATGTTTTTAAATTAAAAAAAAAAGTGAAATTAACTAGTAAATAAACTACAGTGGCTTGCAAAAGTATTCGGCCCCCTTGAACTTTTCCACATTTTGTCACATTACAGCCACAAACATGAATCAATTTTATTGGAATTCCACGTGAAAGACCAATACAAAGTGGTGTACATGTGAGAAGTGGAATGAAAATCATACATGATTCCAAACATTTTTTACAAATAAATAACTGCAAAGTGGGGTGTGCGTAATTATTCAGCCCCCTTTGGTCTGAGTGCAGTCAGTTGCCCATAGACATTGCCTGATGAGTGCTAATGACTAAATAGAGTGCGCCTGTGTGTAATCTAATGTCAGTACAAATACAGCTGCTCTGTGACGGCCTCAGAGGTTGTCTAAGAGAATATTGGGGAGCAACAACACCATGAAGTCCAAAAGAACACACCAGACAGGTCAGGGATAAAGTTATTGAGAAATTTAAAGGCAGGCTTAGGCTACAAAAAGATTTCCAAAGCCTTGAACATCCCACGGAGCACTGTTCAAGCGATCATTCAGAAATGGAAGGAGTATGGCACAACTGTAAACCTACCAAGACAAGGCCGTCCCCCTAAACTCACAGACCGAACAAGGAGAGCGCTGATCAGAAATGCAGCCAAGAGGCCCATGGTGACTCTGGGGGAGCTGCAGAGATCTACAGCTCAGGTGGGGGAATCTGTCCATAGGACAACTATTAGTCGTGCACTGCACAAAGTTGGCCTTTATGGAAGAGTGGCAAGAAGAAAGCCATTGTTAACAGAAAACCATAAGAAGTCCCGTTTGCAGTTTGCCACAAGCCATGTGGGGGACACAGCAAACATGTGGAAGACATTGGTCAGATGAGACCAACATGGAACTTTTTGGCCAAAATGCAAAACGCTATGTGTGGCGGAAAACTAACACTGCACATCACTCTGAACACCATCCCCACTGTCACATATGGTGGTGGCAGCATCATGCTCTGGGGGGGCTTCTCTTCAGCAGGGACAGGGAAGCTGCTCAGAGTTGATGGGAAGATGGATGGAGCCAAATACAGGGCAATCTTGGAAGAAAACCTCTTGGAGTCTGCAAAAGACTTGAGACTGGGGCGGAGGTTCACCTTCCAGCAGGACAACAACCCTAAACATAAAGCCAGGGCAACAATGGAATGGTTTAAAACAAAACATATCCATGTGTTAGAATGGCCCAGTCACAGTCCAGATCTAAATCCAATCGAGAATCTGTGGCAAGATCTGAAAACTGCTGTTCACAAACGCTGTCCATCTAATCTGACGGAGCTGGAGCTGTTTTACAAAGAAGAATGGGCAAGGATTTCAGTCTGTAGATGTGCAAAGCTGGTAGAGACATACCCTAAAAGACTGGCAGCTGTAATTGCAGCAAAAGGTGCTTCTACAAAGTATTGACTCAGGGGGCTGAATAATTACGCACACCCCACTTTGCAGTTATTTATTGGTAAAAAATGTTTGGAATCATGTATGATTTTCGTTCCACTTCTCACGTGTACACCACTTTGTATTGGTCTTTCACGTGGAATTCCAATAAAATTGATTCATGTTTGTTCAAGGGGGCCGAATACTTTTGCAAGCCACTGTATATTATACTGTTGCCCTGCACTGGTAAAATGGATGTGTTTGCTTTGGAAATACTACTATAGTCTATATCAGTGCTGTCCAACTTCTGTTGTACCGAGGGCCGGAATTTTTCCGACCTACGTGGTGGAGGGCCGATAATGGAAGCCAGTTTTGACCACTCCCCTTTTTGAAACCGCACTCACTTGAAAACATACCCATGTTATCACATGACCATACCCATATTAATGGTTGTAGTACAGCAAAAACCTGCCATACTCTGCCTGCCCTACCCTGCCTGTGTGTGCCATACTCTCCCTTCCCTACCCTGCCTGTGTGTGCCATACTCTGCCTGCCCTACCCTGTCTGTGTGTGCCATACTTTCACTGTGTGTGCCATTCTTGGCTGGTTTGTGCCATACTTGGCCTGTGTGTGCCATACTCTGCCTTCCCCACCCTGCCTGTGTGTGCCATACTCTGCCTGCCCTACCCTGTCTGTGTGTGCCATACTTTCACTGTGTGTGCCATTCTTGGCTGGTTTGTGCCATACTTGGCCTGTGTGTGCCATACTCTGCCTTCCCCACCCTGCCTGTGTGTGCCATACTCTGCCTGCCCTACCCTGTCTGTGTGTGCCATACTTTCACTGTGTTTGCCATTCTTGGCTGGTTTGTGCCATACTTGGCCTGTGTGTGCCATACTCTGCCTTCCCCACCCTGCCTGTGTGTGCCATACTCTGCCTGCCCTACCCTGTCTGTGTGTGCCATACTTTCACTGTGTTTGCCATTCTTGGCTGGTTTGTGCCATACTTGGCCTGTGTGTGCCATACTCTGCCTTCCCTACCCTGCCTGTCTGTACACACTACAAAAAGAACATATACTGAGGTGGTACTTCAATTAAAAAGTTTTTTAATATATAGTTATTGTGCAGACTGTAGGAGCAGTGCCAGCATTGTGTCACTGTAGGCTGCCTGTGTGTGCCATACTCTGCTTGCCCTATGATGCCTGTGTGTGTATGGCACACACAGGCAGCCTACAGTGACACAATGCTGGCACTGCTCCTACAGTCTGCACAATAACTATATATTAAAAAACTTTTTAATTGAAGTACCACCTCAGTATATGTTCTTTTTGTAGTGTGCAGGGATTATATGTGGGTTTCTACTGCTCCTGAGGTGTGAACAGGGGAACAATATGGGTGATTACAGCCTGAGCCTGAGGTGTGAACACTGCAGGGGGTGAACAATGCAGAGATTAAAAGGTGTGAACAACACAGGGGATTACATATTTAAACAATACAGCCTGATTACAGCCTGAATCTGAGGTGAGAACCATGCAGGGGGCCAGTTAGTCACAGTACTGATACCATTTAAAGCTTACACAAGAGTAAGCCATCAAAGCAGCCAGACAGGTGGGGGGCCACACAGAGGGGGGTCGCGGGCCGCCAGTTGGACAGCACTGGTCTATATAAACAAAGCTGCTGTGTAGCCAAGGGGGCAATAAGCTATATTATATTCTAGAGTTTATCTGCTATCTGCTTTGTAACCTGAACCTTTTCTACAGCTTATTGGAGTCTGGCTGTGGCAAATATACTTTTTCCCACTAAATACAAATGACATTGTTATAATAGGGAAAGACATTAAATATTTCAAGTAAATAGAAGTTCATTAGTATCTGAAAAAACCAGAGGCAGCGTGGATGCGTTTGACAAAGTCCATTACACACATACGCTCTAATAAGAACGGAGTCAGTATTAAATCAGGTGCAACATTAAAAAATGTGCAAATGAATCTTTATGTTTAAAGACAGAAGACATGAAAAGGGAAAAGTATATTCCATATACTGTCTACACCAGGAAATATTTCATCATAGGATTTGCTGTTAGAAAACATAATAAGGCTCAGTATTCTGAGGATACTTAGAATTGACACAGAGGTAATGAGATGTATGTTTTTTTAATAGCAATTGGATGCATTGCTTACACTCTAGCTGTTTCAGGCATACAACTTCTTTTCTCTACAGCCAAACATCATTCATGATTTATAGCACACAGATATTTAATGAGACACTCGTGTTGATGTGAGATCTGCCTCTTGTCTCTGGTCATTGCATATATCCACTCCCAACATGCTCATCAGCCATTGCATCTATTTGATTTTCATAAAATGTTAACATCATTTTGTATCCTGGCAAAGCTATAAGGCTAGGGGTACATGGGCCACTTTAGTCAACTTACCCAACAACATACAGTATAGGTTATAGGCTCTGCAGGGAAAGGACCTGCTTATTTTTGTCTTATGGCACACCTTTGATTTAGTTGTATTAGTTTAATCTTTGTTATTCCCCTATTAGCCAAAGTAGTTTACTGTACTTACTGTAATATTTATATATTTAGATATAGTGTATACCAGGTCTGAACTGGGATTCAAAATAAGCCCTGGCATTTCAAATACACAGAGGACCAAGTAGCCCCCACCAGCCCAATAAATAGTGACTGTCTATGGCATCTTACAGCAGCCCCTCTGGCATTTGCCAGAATCCACAGATTGCCAGTCCAAGCCTTATATATATATATATATATATTATCTACAAATAAACCTGTTTTAATTGTTTCCAGCTTTTTTAAAAAATGTTTTTTAAATGTTTTTTAAGCAGATATATTTATTAAAATTATGGAAAGATCCCTTTTCTACAAAACCACTGCTCCCAAGCACTTTGTACAACAGATCCTATAGTTTTTTCATTTAAATAATGTTATATTGTAGTCTAGATTGTGGTACGTATCCCTAACTAGATATACAGGGCTGTGCCAGGTTTTGTATTTGTACAGAAAATCATAAAACAGCATAATTTTCATAAACTAATATGCTGGAGGCTTACACGGCCAGCTTAAGGATAATTCTCCTTTATAAAAAAACACTGACCTCCAGCTGTTAACTAACACCACCTTATCCATTGCAAGCAGACATAAAATATCAAAATATCCAATAATGTATGCTAGCAGAGAACACTGCAATATTTTTACCAGTAGAGTACTTTAAGGATGTTCTCACTTAAACAGAAAATAAAGAAAAAAGGCTTATTGTGTCCCTAGAACATTTATTTTCTGCTTACCTCTGTAATGCAAACATACAGCAGACACATTTGCATTTACAAATAAGAGCTGGGCTACCATATTGCAATGTTGCTCTAACAGGTATTTCTAAATCCTCCTCCTTTCTCTGATTTGTAAAAATGCATTTAGTGCTATTATGAGGCTTGTTACTATAGCTTTACATTTAACCACACCAAACTTTATTAGAAATGATGAAGAAGGCTTATGTGAAATATATATGCTGAGCCATGTGGGTTATAGATAGCATATACTTCAATAAGGCTTGTCCTTTCTAAAATTAGTTTTCTCCTTTATTTACAGTTTTTGTGAACATTTACAGCACCGTTTCATTGTTCTATTACTAAACAGGCCTAACAAAAGCATCTTTTCTAGTTGTCTCATCAACTCAGATCTCTAGCTCTATTTTACCTTATGTACAACTCTGGAAACCCAAATAGATGTCAGGGTCCAACAGAATAAAACAGTTGCTTTGAGGTATTGGGAGTTGATATTGTGAATAGGTTCCTATTTTGCATTGTTTAACCCATGTATATACAGTATGTCTGGTTGTACAGGAACCAAGAAGAAGAAGTTTAGAATGGCTTCCTATTGTCACTGCAAACCAGTCATGTACTACACAATGGGGCACATTTATAATCCACGAATCCGAATGGGAAAAATTCGGATTGGAAACAAACATTTTGCGACTTTTTTTGCGATTTTTTTCGTCGGCGTTACGACTTTTTCGTAAATTGTTGCGACTTTTTCGTAGCCATTACGACTTGTGCGAATTGTCGCGACTTTTTCGTAGCCGTTACAATTTTGCAACTTTTTTTGCGATTTTTTTCGTCGGCGTTACGACTTTTTCGTAAATTGTTGCGACTTTTTCGTAGCCATTACGACTTGTGCGAATTGTCGCGACTTTTTCGTAGCCGTTACAATTTGCTCATATATTGTCGTGACTTTTTCTTATTGAGCGCTCGTAAACGGCGGCCAAAACTTTCAGACTTTGCATGATTTTGGAAGCCTCCCATAGGACTCAATGGCACTCTGCAGCTCCAACCTGGCCCAAGGAAAGTCTCCCATAGGACTCAATGGCACTCTGCAGCTCCAACCCGGCCCAAGGAAAGTCTCCCATAGGGCTCAATGGTACTCTGCAGCTCCAACCCGGCCCAAGGAAAGTCTCCCATAGGGCTCAATGGCACTCTGCAGCTCCAACCCGGCCCAAGGAAAGTCTCCCATAGGACTCAATGGCACTCTGCAGCTCCAACCTGGCCCAAGGAAAGTCTCCCATAGGGCTCAATGGCACTCTGCAGCTCCAACCTGGCCCAAGAAAAGTCTCCCATAGGACTCAATGGCACTCTGCAGCTCCAACCTGGCCCAAGGAAAGTCTCCCATAGGACTCAATGGCACTCTGCAGCTCCAACCTGGCCCAAGGAAAGTCTCCCATAGGGCTCAATGGCACTCTGCAGCTCCAACCCAGCCCAAGGAAAGTCTCCCATAGGACTCAATGGCACTCTGCAGCTCCAACCCGGCCCAAGGAAAGTCTCCCATAGGGCTCAATGGCACTCTGCAGCTCCAACCTGGCCCCAGGTAAGTCTCCCATAGGGCTCAATGGCACTCTGCAGCTCCAACCCGGCCCAAGGAAAGTCTCCCATAGGGCTCAATGGCACTCTGCAGCTCCAACCTGGCCCCAGGTAAGTCTCCCATAGGGCTCAATGGCACTCTGCAGCTCCAACCTGGCCCAAGGAAAGTCTCCCATAGGGCTCAATGGCACTCTGCAGCTCCAACCTGGCCCAAGGAAAGTCTCCCATAGGGCTCAATGGCACTCTGCAGCTCCAACCTGGCCCAAGGAAAGTCTCCCATAGGGCTCAATGGCACTCTGCAGCTCCAACCCGGCCCAAGGAAAGTCTCCCATAGGGCTCAATGGCACTCTGCAGCTCCAACCTGGCTCAAGGAAAGTCTCCCATAGGGCTCAATCCGAAACTTTCGTACTCGGCGGGACGGCTACGAAAAAGTCGTGACAATTCGTGCAAGTCGTAACGCTACGAAAAAGTTGCGACAATTTCCGAAAAAGTCGTAACGGCTACGAAAAAGTTGCAACAATTTACAAAAAAATTGCAAAATACCAATCATTACGAAAAAAATGCATTCGGACGCTTTTCGGACGTTCGTGGATTAGTAAATGTGCCCCAATGTCTGAGAAACACCCCTGTGCTGATGGTAAAGAATAAACTAACAGAAAAGAAAGTCTCTGCTCATGGGAGAGTATTGGGGAGCTTTGCCTGTTGACCTATTGCCTATTGATTATCCATACTTAGTTATTTTTATGAATAAAGTAGAATTCCTCTTTAAAGCTACCAATGGCACTTATCGTTTCTATTATCCTCATCACCATTTTATTTATATAGCACCAGCAAGGTAAGCAGCACTTTACATTCATTTTTAATAAACAAAGGGTCTCGTTTAACAAACAATTTACCAAACAAGGGTTTCAGAATAAAAATGGGATCAGAGGGACCTGCTCAATAGAGCTTACAATCTACAGAAATCAAATATACAAATTAAAGGTACTTTTTGTGTACATTAATATTTTGAAAAGTATTTTTTTGGTGTCAGTATCACTTTAATGAAACAATTCTGGGGTGTTAAATAAACTATATCTGCATTGTGCTACTTATACCTGTCCCCTACAATTTAGCGATAACAAGCAAGCCATGTTTGCTATTAAACCCATACCTGTATAACAATAGCATCCCAATAAATGAAAAATGTATCCTGGCAAATCACACTTCCTTGATGTGGTTAATTTTGCCTGAATAAAACACATCCAATTTCCTTCTTTCCTCCTTTTGTTAAATCCTCAAACAAATAATATCCGATGTCTTCATATGAGCATTTCCCTAACATGTAAATCAAGCTCTGCAAAGCCAAATTTGTTTGTATTGCTTTATTATTGAATATATATTTTTTTATTATTCCTTCCCACTCCTCTGTATCATTCACAAACACATAAGGCACATTATAAGTAACCCAGATATGTTTAGCCAGTCAGTTGCATCAGAACACAAGGGAACTTGTGCAATTTTTCCATGGGCAGATTTGGCAGAGAGAAAGAACTGGTTGGAGGTAGTGTGTTCGTCATCCTGTGACTGGTAGGTCTGTAGGTAACCAAGCTATTAGTTATTAGTCTGCTGTATACTCAAATATGTTTTCCGCTGGTATGGCTTTATGCAGTAAACGCATGTGGAAAAGAAAAGACAGAACCTGACCAATGATAATCAAATATTGATAAAGACATTTGTATGGAGACAGTCTTTGATACTTGACTCTGGTAAGAAAACAAAAATACACCAGGTTTATTAGATTTAGACAAATGAGTCTCATTTGCTCTGCCTATCACTGAGAATATAAAGTGAAGAGCGTTCCCCAGAGTGTGCTCATTTACACATGCTTGGCACAGAAGCAAGTCAACTTTCATTCTGTGTTGAAATCTAGTAAGTATGGACTTAATGATCACTGGTTTTTACTTGTTATCCAGCTATTAGAAATATACTGTATTATTTATAAATTCACAGTCAGTGGGACTTACACAACTGTAAGAAGAAATGAGATTTCTGTGGTCAAGACCAATAGGTTGAAGAAGGGTAACTTACTTTCTTTATATGTTTGTTTATTTTGAGAAAAGCTGTGGATTGAAAAGATGAACGTCGTCTTGGCTTGTTTAATTGTGGTTCTGACTGCATCACTAACTCTGGCTGAAGATATGGAATTCAATGAAGAAAGTTACTGGCCCTACAGTGACCAAATTCAGGTACTTCCATTTTATAAAAGCATATTTAGGCCTATTTTATAGTTAATTCCTTTTCACTCTACAAGTGATTGGTCTACATAATTTTCAGTGATTAGCTATTTTTTTGGGTAGCGTACCTTATCTATTCACCCATAAAAAGTTAGATTAAATTAAGCAGTTTAGATATATTTCTATTCTATAAAGTACTTTTTATTACCAAGAAAATAGGTGGGTCATTTGAGGAGGGGGATATATAGGACAAAGTCCATATCCCATAGAATAGGCAGCAATGAAACCTTAATGAATGCTTGATTACCATGAAGACAGTTCAAGCAGATGCATCTGACATAAATCCCCCAGAGAACATGTGGCTGGGAAATAGTGGATGAGGAATCCATTAAGCTTAAATTAGCCTAATGTTTATTTCATTTGATGCTTCTTTTGGTTTAAGAGATATATGCTTGAATTAAGCTCATTTAGTAAACCTTGCACGGAGAAGTGTGAAATATCTCAGTGGATAACAATTATAGTACTGTGACAACAAACTTCATCTTGGATTCAATTCACTTTGCTAATCACCTTTGCCTATTGTCTTCCATTCAACCAGTGAAACTTCTTGGTAAAGTATTTTGTTTAAATATAGTCATAATATAAAAACAATATTTTGGGGCAAAAATAAGTTCAAAATTGGTCATATTGCCAATGTGAAAGGGAAAGGGGAATGTACAAACAATCCTATAATACAAAGATTGTGCAAGTTTGGTTTGCCAACTATGTGGAATGCCGAAGGCATCTATGGACATTTTGTGGTTTCCTCCTCGGTGCAGGGAAACCTCTGCCAATTTTGGTGCAGATTCCCAACAGAACCCACATTAGTCTTTTGTAAATCTGTACAGAAATATTCTGCACAATGCAGCCACAAAATCCGCACGCAATGGGCTTTAACAGAGAAAAAAAAACTTTAGCTGAACTGGATATTTAAGGAATCAGCTCATTTATTCAGCTGTACAAGGGTACAAGTACAAGGTTTGTTTGGCTCACAGCCTCCCTGATGAAGATAGGGCATGGTAGAACCCCTTTTGCACTGAGAAAAATATGTTTGTTTTTCATGTTTTTCCAGCAGCTCAAGGTTAAAAAAGGAAACTTTTTTTGCATTATATAATTAATAACATATATAATTATTGTCACTTGGAATTTCACTGAAAATAAAATAACTTGCTGGGGCACATATACAGTAAATCACAGGTATGGGATTCGTTATCCCATTATCCAGAAAGCTCCAAATTATGGGAAGACTCTACTGTAATCAAATAATTAAATTTTTTCAATCAATTTTTTGTTTCTCTGTAATAATAACACAGTACCTTCAACTTGATCCCAACTAAGATATAATTAATCCTTATTGGAGCCAAAACAATCCTATTGGGTTTATTTAATGATTAAATGATTTTTTAGTAGATAAGGTATGGAGATCCAAATGATAAAAGGTCCATAATCTGGCAAAGTCCTAAGCATTCTAGATACGTGGTCCTATAGCTGTACATATTTTGCATGTATATTTTGTAAATAAATGCAGGAAGCAGAATTCACATCTTCCTGGTGCAGTGTTATCTTAAAAATTAATTTCATTTTCTCTGTAATAAGAGAACAGTAGCTTGTATTAATGGTAACTAAGTTGCATGTATCCATATTGGATGCAAAACAATCCTTTTGGGGTTATTTCATGTCTAAATGATTTTTTAACAGACTTAAGTTATGGTGATCCAAATTATAAAAAGATCCCTTATCGGGAAACACCAAGCCCCAAGCATTCCTGATCATAGGTCCTGTACTATAATGTACCAATGTAGCTTTTGCCAACAAACGAGTCTGCTTTTTTAATCCAGATTGCAAAGAGTTAAAAAAATTGGTTTTACTGTGGTTTCTTTATGTCATTATGCCAAGGTAAGGTTAATGTAAAATAGAAAATATTTCAGATACAGGCAGCAAAATTGATAAAGAGAATAAGGCAATGCAATTATAAAGAACATCTTTCAAAATAACATTTCCTTCATTCTGAAAAATTGTGCTGCAGAGGAATTGGATTACAGGTATTGTAATTACCAATATAAAGCCCTTATGGAGAAATATTCATGCCTTATTCTAGGCTAATAAAAGCATGGCAGGAAGATTCTTCTATGACCTGCTAACTCCAGCTGAAGAACTCCAGTGAGAAAGTTCATGGCATATACATACAGTTATATAATGTGTATTGGCCCCACTGAGATAGAGGGAAATATAAGAAATGTCAAGTCAAAAGAAGACACAATACTCTTTGGGGGAGATCTTTCAACAGTTGAACAGTTGAATTCTTCCCCCAACATTTTGAAAATTCATAATTTTTCATGAAGAAAAACAAAATAGGAAAGGATGCAAAACACAATGCCTGATAAAAAATTTTTATACTGGTAACGTTCTTGGAATGATTTAACTCAATGGTTGCCTCTCTGTTTCCACCCTTAACGGGTAAATTAAGGTTTGCTTGTAATGAAATGTTTCTGATTTTGTGTCTTTGTGTTTGAAACTCTCCTAATTGTCAAAATTTACAAAAACAAACAAAAAAGGGGGAGAATTAATACTGGTTTACAAATCATTTTTCTTACATCTTTGCATCCTATTCTTTTCTACTTAGGCAGATTTAGTAGAAGACCCAATATTTGAAAGGTATCTCCTAAGACTCGCAAGAAAACCTAACCCTGAATTATTTTATTCATCGATGGGGAAGAGGAACAATGGTAAGAAATAATAATTAGCAAATAAGACCCTTTTCATTCATATAGGCTTTTTTTGTTTTCCAATGAATATAGTTTTATATTTGTTCCTTAGGTTATGGACACATTAAATTATCATTATAAAATCCAGTGTTAAACTGGTTCTTTAAGATTTGCATCTGAAATGAAAACCTTTCTGTTTGGCTTTAGATAGTAAAGGGAATATGCAGGCAGGACTTAAGGGCAACTAGATCTTCATATGTTATTTTATATTTCTATGTTTCTAAAGGATGTTCTGACAATTTGTCATATAATGTGCTTTCCCAAGGTTCTATAAAGTATGATTGTTTATATAAACCTCCAAACCAGTCATCCATAGCTCTCATAAAAGCCATAACACACCAATAGAAGACATTTTTAAAAAAGTTTATATATGTTGCTCCTGTTATGTTTTATATCACAGACATACAACGTACCAATCAACTCCTAAATATAAATATAATTGGCAACATTGATGCTGCAAATCTAGTGTGAGACGGGAGTACTTGTTCTCATAGCAATTGTTTTCATGTTATTTGGCTTTCTTACCACCAAGAAACTGTCATTTACCTCACACTCACTGTCATCTGCTAGGTTATTTCTGAATTTGAAAAATCACCACCAGCACATATAGTGAATAATCCTAAAAAGTTTGAAAGCCATCTGAATCTTAGGTTTACTAAAGATGCTTACTCACATATGTTTTCTTCTTTCAGACTTCAAGGGAACCTCCCCAAAAAGTAAGTGTATGTCAGTGCTATAGCTATGCAAAATGACAATATTATTCTGTATCTACACTGTCATAGCTGATAAAGGCTTATTTCATACAGTCACACTAAAGGATAAAGATTATTTAAAACATTATTACTGAAGTTCCAGTTTAGGTCACATTACCATTATATTGGTTTTGGTTGCCTGTAGTCTGTAGTGTTCTATTTTAGACATACACAAGAAGATGGGCAGAAGAAGAAAATGCTTCTGTGAAGAAGCAACAGCAGCAAATGTTGTATATTAGGAACCAGGAGATGGCTTGGGGTGGGTCTCACAGTACTGGGTATTGCATGCAGTAACCATAATCCTGGTGCAAACTCAATATGGTGCACTGACCAGTATTACCACCTTCTCCTTCTATACTGTATCATTGCTACAGCTGCTATTTTATAAAGTGTTTTTTTTGTAGTGGAACATAGAATACACAGTGAAAAGGCTTTCTAGTACAATAAACAATTTTAGTCAATCAGCAGTTAGATTCTACATTATTAGAATGGACAGAATAAGTAAAACATGCTTCTGATTGGATGCTGTTGCTAACTAGACATTGGGAAGCTTTGGACTTGTTACTACATAATCCTAATAGTTCTAAGCCCAGAAGCATTCCTGTAACTTGGCTTGAGGATTATTGTTTTTGCTCAAACATGTTACAGCTCATTTTTAAATAATTTGGAGCAGTAACTTTCAGAATTACATCCCATCCCATACAGAACACATTTGAAGCAGCCCAGGGACAAAAATATCTGATTAAAGGTATGGTTCACCTTTAAGTTAAGTTGTAGTATGTTAAAGAATGGTCTATTCTTACAACTTTGCAGTTGGTCTTCATTTTTTAATTTTTTATAGTTTCTGATTTATTTGCAAGGTCTCTTTCCAGCTCTTAAATGGGGGTCACTGACCCCAGAAGTCAAAATACTATGTTTTATTTTTGCTACTGTTTATTACTTATCTTCCTATCTAGGACACCTGCTATACATATTGAAGTCTTTTCTTCAAGCCCCTTTTTGGCCGCTAGGGTTAATTGTACCGTAGCAACCAGATAGCTGCTGAAATTCTAAACTGGAGAGCTACTAAACAAAAGCTAAATAATTTAAAAAAAAAAACACACACAGAAAAATAAAAAATGAAGACCAATTGAAAATTGTCACAGAACATTACTGTCTGCATAATATTAAAGGAAAAGTAACACTAACATTTTTTAAGTGAAAAAGCTATTCTACCCTGCACCAATAACTGCCCTATCCTGCAAACCCCTTAGTATTTTGAATGCTTTAAAAGAAAATACCTGTTAAAACTTGGCTTCCTGTCAATTGAATTAAGGAGATACGGTGAAGGAAGGAGCAGGCGTCAACTATGCGACAATCGATTGATCGAGTCTAGCCTGACTCCTTCCTATACAGAGGGAAGGCTAGACTCGATCAATCGATCATCGCATAGTGGATGCTGCTCCTTCCTTCACCCTATCACCTTAGTTCAATTAACAGGAAGCCAAGTTTTAACAGGTATTTTCTTTTAAAGCATTCAAAATACTAGGGGGTTTGCAGGATAGGGCAGTTATTGGTGCAGGGTAGAATAGCTTTTTTAAAATTTAGTGTTACTTTTCCTTTAAGGGGCATGTTTATTATAGTGAGTAAGCCAACATCGCTGGTGATTTGTTTTCTAACTTGTATGTGATGGCTCAAATTTAATTTCTGATTGGTTGCTATGGGCAACATCACAGATGATGTTGGCTTACACACTATAATAAATATGCCCCTAAAATTTAAGTTAAAGGTGAACTACTTCTTTGAGTAATGTGCTTCCCAGAATTTACTTACAATTACGCATGCTGGTCTTCATGTTCATTCATTTTTTAAATACAAAAATATATTAGATACATCTATAAAGAAAAGAGGTAGGCAACAAAAAATATTCTTTGTGCATGTTTGATGCATTCCAAATAATATGGGTAATTATTGATAATAGCTGAGAACAACTTACTCAACTACTTGGGAAACAGAAGCATTTTAATATCTATGGAGCTGTCATATGTTAGCAATACAATATCCTTATTATTAATAGAAATTGCTGTTTAGGAGCTGAATTCAGGGGAACTATGTCAGTGTCAAAAATTGTGAGTTGATTTATTAGCTTTGCCTGTTCTATAGCAGCAATACACACACAAATGTTTCACACTTATTAAAAATGGTTTAAATAATAATTCTGTGTTGCAAAAGTATACAGTGCTTCTGTGCATATTGCTGAAATGCTATTTTTATGATGCAGGGAATAAGATGTTCATTGGACTGATGGGCAAGAGAGCATTAACTTCTGGTAAGTATGACTGAAGCTCATTATACAGTTTCCACTGGTTCTGTTCTATCACTGAGGACGTCATGGTAGAGTGGATCCTCAACATAATTTATAGTCTCTTATTACATTATTTATTGACAGCAAGCCATTAAAACAATAACCCTGTTAAAAAAAATTGTAGATATACAACTTTCCCTACAGATGTCTTTTCTACCATAATTAAAAAGAAAACAGCTCACTTTCTCGCCAGCATTGCATCACAGGTAAGGTTACTTATGGAGCCTACTTGCAATGCTAGCGAGGAGTGAGTTGGTTCATTTGGTGGAAAAAGGTCAAATTATTTTATTGTTACTTATTGCCGCAGAGGGTGGTCCCTAGGGACAATGCACATATGGTTTTATTTATCCTCTTGTGCTTTGTGTTTTCCTTTTTGGGTTTAGAGATTGGCCATTGGTTTATTAAAGTTGAGTAGTGCAGTGTGGCAAGGACAGTAACAGCAATGGCATCAAAGGCACAATTCAGTGTTGGTAATTTATGATTTTTGGATTGATCAATTTCAGTTCAAGAGGAATAATAGTTACAAAGGGTGCAGTGGAATGAGATGTACTAAGTAGAGACTTAAATCACTGAAACCGAACCGAATCACTGAATATATATATATATATATAGGAATTAAAGCTGGGGCAGATCATTGAAGTGTTTCTTTGTCTTGCTCCAGGAGCTGGTTATTTAAACACTCCAAAGACTGACAGGAAAATCCTGAGCTTATGCAGTGGAGCACATATTTGCTTCTTGAAGCCTTGGCTGGAATTAGTGGATTAGTGGCTTAATTAAGTGTGATACTCATTACTAACACTATGGATCAGGTCAGTCTGATTGATGGATACAATATACAGTTTCTGAATAGCACTGTTCACTTAAAGACAATTAGGAAACTAAATAACATCACTTAATATATCTAATATGCTGTACACAAATGTATTTTATCTTTAAAAATATATTATTTTGCATAATTGTGATAATTATCAGGGTTACCAGATACAAATCAGTGGTTAAAACTTTATTAATGCCAATTACAACTATTTGTGTTATTTCATCCATCCCAACAGAAGGGATTCAATTATGGCCAACCAGCTCAGAGGTACTTGCCATTTACATGTGCTTGTGCCTAAAATGTATTGAGTGGTAAACAATAGAACTCCAAAACAAACAATATATTCATTTTAATCAGGCCCTTGTATATTCCCCATCATTTGAATGCCACCCATCATTTACATTTAGAAAGCAGGCAAACAGAAATAAACGCCAGCTTGCAATGTTGACATTTGCAGATGCAGGTTCGATGTAGCATATTGCTCACAGAAGTAACATGTTTTAATAGCTGGATCAGAAATGGCTCTCACAGAAGACTGGTGTTTGGACAGGCTTGTAGCCTTTTTAAACACAGGGTGCAATGAAAGAACAGTGTAAATGTAAAGTAAAATGTAAAACAAAATGATTAAAGGGGAACTCGGCTTCCGAGCCCAGATTTGTTATCACACTTTTCCCCACCCTCCCTATCACCTAATTATGTAGCCAGTGCTTGGGTATGGGCATCTGGTCCTCCAACAAGATTTTTGTGTGATGCAAAGCTTGCCTTGCTAACAGTGTCCACAAAATGGCAGCTGCCTGCTTGCTGTGATTGAATAATTCCAAGACTGAAGGAAACAAGATTTATACTATCTGTATAGTGTAAATGAAGTTTATTTTGCTCAACTAATATGATAGAAAAGAATTTGGAGTTTTTTCTTAGGGTGACAGGTCCCCTTTAACACACAAGATACATTTTCAGTGTGGTATTGCTGCCAGTCCTAAATCTTATTCAGGCAGAATGTAAGGAATGAATTTCACAAAAGGGCCCAACTGTATGTATCTGAGAGACGAAGATGAGAAAACAGCTACCCACTTCCCAAGCCTCAAAAGTAAAAGATCACAGTCAGAGAGTGAGGGCAGAGGGAGTAGGGCCAAAGAGGGAAAGAATGTGGGAGGGGCAGAGGGAGCAGGTCCGAAGAGGGACAGAATGTGGGAGGGGCAGAGGGAGCAGGGCCGAAGAGGGACAGAATGTGGGAGGGGCAGAGGGAGCAGGGCCGAAGAGGGACAGAATGTGGGAGGGGCAGAGGGAACAAGCTGCTGAGGGAGCCAGACCAGACCATGTAGGTCTCTATAAAAATATCACATAAAACAGCTCATATGAAAAACCCTGTTTCATCTAAATAAACCATTTTCATTTCAAGAATATACCTTTTTAGTAATATGTGTCATTGGGTAATCCTAAACAGAAAATTGCCATTTTAAGTACTAAGGGCCGCCCCTTGGGATCATAGGATTCACACAGCACACAAACAAGCCAAGGCACACATACATGCTAGGCCATATCAGCCAATGAATGGACAGAGTTCTGTATTTTGCTCCCACACTACTTCCGGTTTTGTAAGATTCTGTAATAGGTTACCTAATATGATATACTGTTGGTTAAGTATTCGTTCTGGGGTATAGTTTTCCTTTAAGCACTAAGGGGCTCTCGCACTACAGTCTGTGGAAGCAGTGAATAACCCCTTATTTTTCATTTGGGATGTTCATGTTCCATTTTCCCCCTTATCCTGCTTAAAAACTACTTTTCATGCTTAGATGGGAGGGGGAGAGATTTAGAAGTAAAAAAGTGAAACCTACAAAAGTCATACTGTGCTTCTGAAATATTAGCAGCCTACAGAGCAAGTAAGTATAATAACAAATGCTTCTGACTGGCTATATTAAAGAGAAGTAAAGTAAAGAGAAGTAAGCATATCCAATACTTTGAGGTTGCCAGGGTAATTTTTTTAGCCTGCTCTCTCATTGGACTGTAAGTCAAGGACTGCATAAAAGATAACAAGCCATTCTAAACTCTATTTTTCACTGAGAACCATTTGTACGCCTGCTATCTGTGCGTATTACTTCTGCAAGCATTGAGATCATTTTTCTCCATATTATTTGCAGATAACATGCCTTTCCACGCACCGAAACGGCAGCTTTTTATAACACTTATCGACTTAATACATCACTTGCCTCTTTGTACAAACCCTGTGATTCACCCTCTCAAATTCCCATTGTTTACTCTCATTGGTTTGGAAAGTAACAGTATTTGCCTGCATAATGGAATTTCATTTGCATCACAAATATTGTGTCCTGAGGATTTTCCATGTTAGCTAAATAAAGCTGCATCTGTTGTAATAACAACTCTGCAAATTAGTTAACACACTGCGAGGCACCGACATTCAGAATAATAAATAGCACTTGCTATGCGTATATTGAGAAAATCATTTTTTCCCTTTTCATTTTCATTACTAAATGAACTAATTACTTTTATGCAGCCTGCGAACGTCCTATTGTGTGGCTTGGGCTTGACATTGTTTGGATCAGAATGGAAGATTCACTTTCCAATGCTGCTTAATGACAACAGGTGCTATCTAGCCCTCTAGTCTGAATGCTCTTTATCCGATGGGATAAAAACAGCTTGCTTTCTTTCAAGACCGCCGGCGGGTTTTTCTTTCTATATTAGAAGAAAATGGGACCTACTCAAACAACTGAATCTTGCAGTAATTTTAAGCGAATGGATTTGTCATTCTAGAAAGGCTTTATGCTGAGCAGGATACCTTTTAAGCAAGATATCACAGTGCATTAAGTAGACAAAAATTACCTTGTCTTCTTGGATGTATTGCTGCCGTGTTTGGCTGCTGTAATGGGATAATTCGAGAACTCAGCAGAAGGGAAAGGTGTTTATTATCAGCTTGCTTAAGAAATCCTTTTTGCCTTGCCTCAGTTTTGTGTTTTTTAACCTCAAGTTAAAAGAACTGCGCTGGGAGCATTGCTGGAGATTGGGGGTTAACCACAGTGGAGTAACAGGGCAGATTTATCTAAGTTTGGGGTGTAAATGTTATTCTTTGCCAATGAAAACGAGATGTTTCTATTGAACAGTTTTTCTCACCAGAATTTCTCTGATTAAAAAGTTTGGGAGCTCAGGTGGCCATGGGCACATCTTTGTTTCTTTGAATATTCCCATTGATCCACTTTTATTGAGAAGCCTTGAATTTTTTTACCTTACAACTATTTTCAAGAAATGTTATCAGGTGAAGAACAATTTGAGAATTCTGATACAACACCCTGTACAGAGAAATCATATTAGAGCCCATAGAGCTCCTTCTTAAAACATATTTACATTGCAAACCAGATAGATCACTGGTGGACCATCCTGACTCCTCTGGCCTCCAGCAGAACACAGTCTTTTTTCCAAATATTTTTACTTTCCTGGGGGCTTGAAAATGCAGGAATGCCAGGCCCCCCATCTAGTGAGGAAAGTACATATCTCAGTAATGTCCATCCTGCAAGCCTTCTTCTGTTACTAACCTACAACCCCCTGTATCCCACTGCCAGCAGAAATGCTGCAGGTTTTGAATTTCCTTTTTGCCATACTTAATATACGTAACAATCGTCTTTTGTTTTAATTTATATTCCTTTCCCCCGATGGGGCACTTTAATTGTAGTCCCATTCTGCCCTAACCTAAACCTAAACCTAGACGACATGTATTTGTACTGTTGCCTTTGCATTGTTTAATAGTTAATTTTGTATAGAAGTGGGCAGAAGGGCTCATCATCCCAACATGATCACAGTTATCCATAGGAACAGCACAGTTATTTGCCTCCAGTAGCCTAAATTGAATTAAAACAAGTGGAACCAGCAGATCCTACAACTACTGAGGCTCCCATGAGTAAAGAGAGTGCAGTGTATGGGACACAATATCAGTGTAGAGATGAAGAAATCTTTATGTTGAAGGCAACCACATTGGCAACAGTGGCATCCATTTTTTTGTGTGTAAAACTGATTCTGAGGGAGTGCTGTGGGGCCTGGTAACCTCTAGCAACCTTAGTTCAGTTACTAATTGCTGCCTGGGGCTCAGTATCTGTTGTATAAATGCAGATGAGTGTCTTTTTGGATAATAATCAATAATGATCACATGTACTACACATTTACTATAATTAACTATACGCAGCTTTCCTGCTGCATATGACTTTGTCTTCTTTATCTTTCTGCTAACGGAGGTCTCTTTCTCTTTCAGAGTCTGAAGAAAGAATGAAGGATTTGTATTTCAGCAGGAGGCGTAAATAAGTGTATCCTAACTACCTATTTATTTAACTGTGACTTAGAAAGTGCAACATAGGTCCTTTAATGTAACAACTCATTTGTGTAATAAAATAGCTGTTGTATGAAGATAAAGATTCAATAAAAAGAACTATTTCTACCATTGTACTGATAAGTCTATTACTTCTTTAAGGGCTGTGGCACATGAGGGAAATTAGTTGGCCGCGCTGGGTATGCCTTTCCACTGAAGATTTACATTTTCGCCAGTGGGATGTCCTATTGGGGATATTAGTCGCCCGCAACAAGGGAGATTTGTCGCGGGCGACTAATCTCCCTCGTGTGCCACAGCCCTAAGGGTGAAGACAGATGGCGCTACTAGTAGCGCCATACTGGTTTAAGCACACCCTAAAAATAGCTTGCTATCCAAGCACATAATATATAACATTTCTTCCCTACTTCTTTTAGTAGCGATTCTGTCCCATTTCACTTTGCTGAAAAATTTGTGAATCAGCAAAAAATTTCCGAAACTCCCATTTTTACGTGACACGACTGCACCCATTCTGACATTGCTGCACCCAAATTATTTTTACACGACCGCAAAATTTCTGCCGTGATATTTTGCGAGCGATTTGCATAAAAATCCGCCAATCCGAAGTACCAAATTTCACTCATCACTATTTGACACCTGTGTTCTCTGCAGGAAACTAACTGAAGCACCAATAGTATATGTTACTGCACAGATTGCCTACCTCTGAACTAGATACATTCAGTGGACTAAGTGAGAGACCAGTGTATGCCTGTGTGTGTCTGGGCAGTGGATCCCAGTATGTGAGGATAGCCCCCAAGGAGGACCATTGCAGTCATGTGACATTTAGGGATAATTTGTTTGCTTCCCTGGAGCAAGAGCAAGGTGCTTGTTAACTAGAGCTAAGGGTGTCCCTTGATCAAAAATAATACCTCCAAGTGGTGGCATTATATGCAAACCCCTGACAACCACTGCACTGGGGTTCATCAAAGCTGTAATTAGACAACAATATGACCAAGTCAAAATGACAACTAAGGCACATATAATAAATTATTACTTTAGAAACTCCCCAGAAAGAATCAGCCACCTGAGACTGAATCTGACTGTACAGACTCACTCCCACAAATGAAGCATCAGCTGCTGGACAAGTTGACAAGCAAGAATTTGTTTTGAATCTGCCTTGACACCGTCAGTGTAAACTGGCTTACTATCTTCAGCAAGAGCAGCCTGGTATATGGTTTATATCATCCATATACAGGCGTAGTTGTAATGGGAATGGCTTCTTTAAATTATTTCTCTTTCCATGTTAAATATGGCAAGTCGTACGATCAACACTCTGCTTCCTATGGACATATATTCTAGGTTGCAGAATACAGTGAGAATTTTAGTTCAAACATATAACTAGACATGAAATGTACTCAGCTCTCACGATTTGTACCCAACAGAACATTATGCTCTTTCTTTTCCAGCACTGACATCAAAACAGGCAGGCATTGTGACTTTAAAATGTACAAGGATTTGAGATCAAATTGAATAGCGAATGTTCATCACTAACAATTGCTGCAGGTTGTGTACTTGAAACGTGGAGGTCGATTAATTCACTTCACAGGAAAAATAAAAGCTTTTAGAATGTTTTAACCTAGCTGTTATTTCATAAACAATTTAAAGCAACTGGTATTTTCTGCTTACCCGGATATAAATAGCCGAAATAATATAGTACGTTCACAGTCACTAGAAGGGACGTTTTCAAAAATGTGTGCAGTAATAAATGTAGTGTTTGCACAGAACAGATGAACATGCTTAGTCCAGTCAGTATATAGTTATATACATATATAGTCAAGCTGTGTGTCCGCACTCTAAACCAGTTTAATAGATGGGTTCTGAAGTCAAAATAAATAAACACCTATAAACAGGACCAGCACACCATTTCACAGCAATTCTTCTATTTATTAATCATTTATTCCAAGTAGTTATATATATATATATATACAGTATATTGTAAATGTTAGGTTTATATTTTGCACAATTTGGATAAAGGTATGGGTCTATTATATGAAATACTTGGATTTTCCAGATATAGGGTCTGTTTGTAATTTTTAGTGATTTAAGTCTTCAAAAGAAATTAAGTATTAAAAAAACATAGGGTTGTTTTGGCAGCAATATGGCTTCATGTAGCTTAGTTAGCATCAAGTACAAGTTACTGTTAATTATTACAGAGGGGAGGACTCTATACTAATGCCATATTTTGGAGCTTTCTTAAATGCAGGTTTCTGGATAATAGATTCCATGCCTGTATTAATAAAAACCTATATGGTTAATAGCCCCTATGGCTTTAAATCCTTACTAGTGCATGTTACTATGCAGAAGCCTACACTATTTAGCTTACTGGCATGCTGTGTATGTGTATTATTGGCCCATAGTTTGGTGACCACTTCCTGCACACTGTCATATAGTGTTTGGAAAGGACTAGTGTTTCCTCTTTGGTTTTCCACTGTTGTACCGGAGGATGTGTTTAAGGAGTCTGGAGTCAACAAGGCCCAATAAATCTGTTTGGCACTAGAGGGACAACCCTTCTAATATAAGTCAGGGAACAGGGACCCTGTGAATAAAGTTTATCCGGTTACAGGACTAGGTACTGTAATAGCATGTTTTAGGAATGTGAGATAGTCAGGAATAGCTAGAAAGAACATCCTGTGCTCCAACAAGGATTGATGAAAGTAGCTCTTCCCTAAGCTCTGCTTGTCTAAGTGAAGGGATCACAGTTTGAAGAGGGATTCAGGCTATATTCTTCTCCCTGCTCCATTTTTTGTGTAGGAGATAAAATCTAGAAGGTGCATCTTAAACATACCATGCTATCTCCACAGGATGCCACATATGCTAGCCCTGCCTTAAATGTATCGCCCAATGTAAGCCTTGTTCTATCTTATCTAGCTTTCTTTCCAATATAAGACTGCATCTTTAGTTCACTGTCTATGTATCAGTAATACAGAGACACAGTCTTGTGCCCACCTCTAGTTCTGACTGTGTGATATGTGCATGGCTATATGGTTTTGTTGTACAACTCTCTTTGGGTACTCTCCTGGGACTTTAGGGGCCCCTATGGAAAAAATAAATAGTTCATACACCATCGAATGCAAGAAACTATCCAATCTCTATCTGGGTTAGAGATTTTATAGATATAAACTACATATCCTTTATTGGGGGCCTAAGTGCTTTAATTTCTGATATTTACTGATTGAACAGATGATATTACTACATTTAATTCATTTTATAATCATGTTAATTAAGGTGTCATTTTTAAAAGCTTATCCTGATGTTATTTCTCTACTTGTGAAAGGAACCTGCCCAGTAACATGGATATATCAATATCCGTGTTTGACAACTTATTACATGTAGTGGACAGATTGTTTTTGTAATATGGCATGTTCAAGGCTCAGATTACATACAGTGAGGTAAATGGAGTCTCTGAACAGACTGGGGGCCATAAAATTCTTTGGAGGGCTGTATCTGGCCCACAGGCCTGCAGTTGTGATGTCATCAGTTATAATCAGTGTATAGTGATGTGTATTATAATAAATAATGTACCTCCTGCTGTAAAATATTAGGATAAAGGATATTTCCATGACCTGTATAACAGCACTCAGAATTCAGTCTTGTGCCTTCATACAGTCATGGAACTTCTTGGTGACATTTGATATCCTTATATTTCACAATAGGGGGTACATTGTTCCTTATATAACATATACAGTAGCCATTGTTATTATTTCACCAGTATCACCGAGCACTACCCATAACAGGTCTATAGGCCATAATATCATCGCACCAGGAAAACCAGTTAACGTTATATACACACTTTAGCAATGTTTCCTATATATTCTCCTGAGGTATTGCAACCATTTCATTACCTGAAATTAATAGACCAATAGAGACCAATAGAGAGGAAGGTATCTATGTTGAGGGAGTATGATTTTTGAAGTATATGGAGGACAGCAATGCGCTATGAAAAACCATTGAAGTCATATTAGAGTAAAAAACATGTTTATCTAATTGGGGTAAATGTTTTTCTTTCATTTATACAACCTGAGGCCAAACCATATTGTGTGCACAGTCAGTAGTATATACTTTGATATTTTATTATAGTCTATGAAGAATGTATCAGTAGAAGGTGTCAGTATGCTTAATGAACATGATTATGCAGGGTAATAACTATTCTCTGTATACCTGTAGTATAATTGTGCTAGTTATTTCTTGTTACAACTACAAAGGTTACAACTAATTATTATGTTGAATTATCATTTTGCTCATTACATTTCAGGACTAATAGTGGTAACCATCAGTAGTACATCTGCCACTTAGTTTTATTATATACATGAACAGTTTTTCATTTAAAATGAACCTGTTGCAGGAAGTATGAGTTGTTAGTACTTTTAGTTACAGGAAAGTATCTTTCCAAAGGGAGATTCTGTAGGAGGTATAGGAATGTGCACTGAAAACCTTATCTCAGGGGAAGGATATCATTACATATAGCAGGACTACCAGTAACGTCATGCAGATGAAGTTCTGCAACTTGAGGCATGGCTGTGTCTATGCCTGTCTCATTGTTCTAACCAGTGCTGATCATAATAACCGTACAATGAATATGCTACTGACACAGAGAAATGTTGCAAAATCTCAATTTTTTTTTATTCAAAGTGCCACTATCAGAAAAAAATCTATACTGTGAAATGAAGACTTTGGATTCACATAAAAAAACATGCTGCAATGATACTAATTTATTCTCATTAACAAGATACAGGATTTTTGGAAACATGGAAACATTGGACTCACGGCACTCCACATTGGTTGCTCACTGCTTCAAATATATGAAAGTGATGTTTCATTTGTCATTTCCCTACAAGTCATTCATGTGCTTTATTTTAGTCCATTGAGCGTCTTAACTGAAGGATCACAGCACACTTAGATAACAAGTATCATTGCCACACTATTAAAAATAATAGCTTTATTGAATATAGAAGCTAAAACAATCAAGTCTTAAAATAAATAGGTATTCCTTTTACTGGATATTAACATATTACACTTCATCTTCCATCAATGAATGAAGGTTAACAAATAGTTGGGGCGGCAGGAGTCTCATTTTCTTCTGGTATCATAATAATTCAGTAGTGAGTTTCTTTCTGAAGATCCTGTAGGGTAAATAAATAAAAGGCCATGGTAAGACATTTTTATGCAAAAAAGACATGCTATTTCTGTTTTCAAACAAAATATTAGTTGACACAGAGGTACGTTTTTTAAACAGTACATGATACTGTACATGGGTGGAACTATTGCTAGTACAGCAAGGGCAGGTGCAACTGGACCATAGACACTTTCTTAGTAGTATTCTTATACAGGTACAGGACCTGTTATCCAGAATGCTGAGGACCTGGGGGTTTTCAGAAAAGGGGTCTTTCTGCAATTTGGATTTCCATGCCAATAGGATTGTTTTGTCTCCAATAAGGATTCATTATACCTTAGTTGGGATCAAGTACAAGGCACTTTTTATTACAGAGAAAAAGGAAATGGAATTATTTGATTAAATTGGAGTCTATGGGAGATGGTCTTTCCATTTTTCAGAGCTTTCTGGATAATGGATCCCGTATCTGTAGCCGAGCCCATAACAAGCCAATTGTCATTGGATTATTATAAATCATGGACCTCTGAGGTTTAGACTTTACAAAATAGGATGAATCCTACTCCCCTGTATCTTAATTATTATCATTATTATCAATAATAAAAAGTGTTCTATGTTGATTTGATTTTATTCTTCTAAGTATTCATATTTGATATATGTTTTTTTGTGTGTAAACTTCTTCCGTAATAAACTGTTCCAAATATTATTCTGACAGTTTGTACTGTCTCCTTCACTCCTGGAGAAATAACATACTGTAACTAAGAGGCATTTATGGAAATTTGATTTAACCTCAAGATAACCAGCTGCCATAGGAATTAGCGATTTAGCATCATATATGTATACTGCGCAGTCTGAGCTGTCTTCTTTCATTTGCTCCATATAAACAGTATGACTCCACATCAGCCACAAACATGCTGTGACATATATTCGTGGATATGTCTATAAGGAAAAAGCAGTAGAAAATAGTTCCATGAGAAGAAGATGAGAATGGAAACAGGAATGGTGGTAGGAGAACAAGAAGAAATAAGACCTATAGTAATAAAAGGCACCAAGCTTGGCCAGGTCTAGTAGTAACCCACAGATATTTGTGAATGTTATTAGACAGCATGAAATAAGACAAGGAGTTATAGGAATAACAGTACGTAACATGGCATGTTCTTTCTCATGACAGCCAGTCATTGAAGTGGCATATTTATTCCCTGATTTTCACGCTCTTACATTTAAGACTTTGTAAAAGCATATATCAGAACTAAGAAGTAAAAATTGCCTGGCAACTACCCGCCAAGAGTTTGAATGAAAATTAAACATAACTGTTATTCTTTTTACACATAAGCTGACAGAATAACAGCTTAAAATCAGCCGTGCATGTTGTGTTCAGATTAGTGCAGCTCAGCATCAGCGCTACTGAGTCAGTAACATCGCTTTAAAGGGAAGGCTGAAAAAAACAAATCTGATATTTTAGCAAAGCATCTTTTAATGTGTAGAGGTAAATGGGAGGGAGATAGTTCAAGCCCACCCAAGATATTACAGAAACAAAATTATTTATTTAGTAATATAAGATCAGTTTAAGATCTAGAGTGTTATGGGCACTATATGTAATACCCACGGTACATGATAAGGTGTAGTCTTTACTGGAAATGAAACTAAGCACAAATATTGCATAAAGCAATCACAATAAGACTACATTTTAACATCATCAAGTATAGGTTTCTACTCACCATCCCAATGTGTAGCCCTGTTTATTACAGTTTTGGGATTTGGCTATCTTTTTTGTTTATCTGTTTGTTTGTTTTTTTAAACAACTCCAATGGTCTACTTGTAAATATATAAATAAAATAAATCATCTTGAAATGTGTAGCTGTTATCATTACAAAGAATTCAATTGTTCATACGAATACCTAAAAGCCTAAGATTCGGGATGTAATGAAAAGCTCCTACTTGGGGATTTCCATTGTAAACTGCCCATTTGAGTTTCAGTGATGGTAAAGAGTTGTTTATAATGAGCAAAACATAGTTCCAACTTAATTAACAAATGTACTGCTGGTACATTTAGCCCAAAAACAATACAGAGCAACCATATTTATTCTTAATATTGAATTTATAGTATTCCTGTATAGAGGCATGAGAGGTCATTTTTGATGGCCACCATTCATTAAATGTACACACATCCTTGTAGCCCAATACAGTTGTGATCACCATGTCTGTGTCTGTCCCTATTCCAAATTGCATACCAGTATAACTATTGACACTGAGGAACCCCGGAACAACTGCCACTATGGATATGGTGGTAGCTCCAAGATTCCCACAATTATCAAGAGTTTATGTTTATGTGATCAAAATGATATGGACACTAAGTTTGACATTTATGTCCATTGACAAATGGACATAAATGTCAAACAAACCCAAAAGTAGAGAACAACTATGTTATATTAGTGCAATAATGGCTACACAGGAAAAGGAATATGACATTACAGCTTACTGTAAGCTCTAAAGTAGAAGAAAAACACACAAATGGATATGATTTATGCCGTATGAAGTTGATAATTAAATCATCCCATTATAAATTTGAGCAATTTCAAACTCTACTTGCTTGATACTTTTTGTCTCCCACCCAATTACAGCTTCAAATATCCCCAATCTGCCTTTTTTTCTGGCATCTCAGCAATCATGGTGCCTCCAGCAGTTCAGCTCCCTTTTTCCACTACTTTGCATATTAGTTCACAGAATGATGAAAGTTAAAAGACTGCACTCAAGGGGCTGTTAATTACGCCACATATGACGTGTGATCTATAAATATATGTATCTTTCTTCTACGTTGTCAGGCTTGGATCTCTTATTCCCCTAACTTTACATTGCATGGAAATGGGTCACCTAGTCATGATTAATAGACGGATCCAGTGAGAGGGACATCATGTTGGTGATCAGCTCCTTTTGTGATTGCTTAGCTTTGTCCTTTTAATGTCTGTGTGCACTAATTATGCCTTTCAGACACAAATAATGTGCAATGGAATGGTCTGTCTATGATCAGAGAAAGAAGGCAAGCTGCCCACATGGCATAGAAATGCTCTCATTCTAGGCATCCAATCAGAAGGTCTTCATCCCTATGTCTCTTTCTGCAGCCCATCATTGCACTCATGCCTAAAAATTATATACTATAATAATATGTATAAATGTAATATACTGTATATATATTACATAAAAATATATTGTAATGTATGGTTTTAAATTTATGATAAACCTAGTTTTCTGCATACAATGTATTTTGAGAGTTCCAATTATTAGCAGTTTTTAGCACAGTCCTAGGCAAATAAAAGCTTCATGTGCTGTGTAATTTCTACATATGTTGGGGCACTTACTGATATCTGGAAGATACACTGCTTGAGGTCGTGCAATGAAAAGCTGTTGTGTGTGGTACCACTAAAAATGACACCTCAGACTTTTTTGTAAAGAAGTTCAAAAAGAGATTGTTCAGAATCAGTGAGAGAGACTACAGTTTCCTGAACTGCTTAGGTGTTTAATAAATACTCATCCGGCTCTTCAATTTACCTGAATCATTAAATCTATGTAAATACATAAGCACAATTTTACCCAAAAAGCTGTGTTTTTGCCCATAATTCCAGTGTAATTGTGGGCACATCTCAGCTGTGACTGATGCAACAATATGGATGCTATTGTGCTTGCATTTTCATCCGAATCAAGTGTTAGGTGCATCTAGCATTTTCAGAAGTCTCATTCTCCTATTTATGCAACCTGCTAGGTCCCCTTCTAAGTTCAGGGCAATGGTAGCCCCAGATTTTTCAGCACAGTGTACCATTCATCAGAATAGGCAGGGTGGATGCACTGACTGACTGACATTCAAATTATTTGAAGCTGTAACTGTATGGGAGACAAGTAGTATGAAGCAAGTAGAGCTTGAAATTGCTGTTTTAAAACAGGATGATTTCATTATAAACATCATACAATCTTATTCATTAAGTGCTGTGGCACACGGGTAAGGGCTGTGGCACACGGGAGATTAGTGGCCACGCGACAAATCTCCCTTATCGCGGGTGGGATGGCATACACGGCAACTTTGCCGATTTCCGTGAATCGGCGCGCTGTGTATGCCATGCCACCGGCGATTTACATTTTAGCCGGTGGGATGGCATATCGGGGAAATTAGTCGCCCGCGACAAGGGAGATTTGTTGCGGCCAACTAATCTCCCCGTCTGTCATGGCCCTAATATGTTTTTGTTTAGCTTAGAGTGCAGCTTGTCATATTTACTACTCATTTAGGTTCTTTCTCCTTAAGATCTCCTTTCTCCTTAAGATTTATATGTGGTAATCCATAACAATCAATCAGATATTAGCATTTAAAAAGCAAAACTATAAATGCTGATGATTATTACTACATCTTGATATAAACTTTATACATCTTTTATACATCCCCCCATTAATAAAGTTTTTTTTGTGAATATGATAAACACTATAACTTGCTGTAGCCTTGCCTGGAATCAAGTTCAAATTCTACCTGTGTCCCTACAACCATCATCAAAAAATGCCAAAAAATGCCAAGGGTTGTGCTATAATTCAGTACAAGTGGCCCCCTGCTGTGTAGAAAGACACTATCCTTGCACTAGGTAACCCCTCTGTATAACAGAGACCTTTCTATTTGGGGAATAAATAGCAAACAATAACAAAGGGGATCACTGATACACAGGGTCACGACCAAGGTACCAAACACACCACAAACCCCTGGACCCACGGGCAATAAACACTAAACTAAGAAAGAGGTGTTATAAAATACCCTGACGTTAAACATTCAATTAAAATTATGATGTCATATAGTAAAGACTATGGAGCCTCTGAGCAGCTGGGGGGGCCATAAAAATCTTTTGGAGGGCCACATTCAGCCCACGGGCCCTGCTGCCATGGAGCCCTGCTCTATAACATACACACTTACTCAGACGGTCAGTGATAATTCCAGTGTATTGGAAGGTGAAATAATTTACAGATCTTTATGCTGGTAACAAATGTTAATACAATATCCAGTTTCTTTTTTAATTAGTAGTAATTAATGATTTATCATATTTATTCATTGTTTTATGTTACTGGTCAGTGTAATTGTGTATGCTATAGGGGAATGACCTGTTTTAATATAGTTATAAATAAATGGATGTATACTTATTTGATGCCAAGGTATTTCAGCACACTGCTTTCTTAGTACTATTTGGAAAAAATCAATCCCGTAACAATAAAACAATTTAAAGAAAACAAATGCAACATTAAAAGGAAAGTCCATAAAAACAAACTTTTAGTATGGAGCAGATAATTTGTTAAAATTTTGTTAAAAGTGGCATGAGATTTGTTTAAACTTTCCATTATAAAGTTCCCCAGTTTGGCTATCTGGTTGCCATGATCACAGACTCTAATAACCAATCAGTTATTTGGTTAAAAGGCCAGCACAGAAATCAAAGAAATAAAATATAATGATAAAAGTGAGAATTTAGTCTCACAATCAGTCTGCTTTTCGGTTGCAATAGTCACTGTCCCTAGTTCCCTGATATTGTTATTCAATTTCAGGCTGTGGAGAAAGAGAGAGTAGAAAGGGACATCAATTAGAATGAACACCAGTTGCAAAGTCACTAAGGCAAATTAGAAGATAAAAAAAAAGTTCATTTTTATGTTAACCCCTTTTAATGTGCTAAGTCATAAGACTTATACAGATTTCAACCTATCAGTGACATACAAGGGGAATACATACCCGAGTCTAAAGATCGTTTGCCCATAAGTCCAAAAAAGGAACCTGATTTATACCCTGAAAAAATATAGATTTGATGGGTGCTCTTTTATTGCCATTCAATGTGTATCATTTTATTATTTATCCTACAACTTCAAAATATTACATGTGACACCATAATGTAATAAGCATCAGCTACTGTATTGTATGATTTAAATACTAATACACTAACGCAGGTAAGTTGCTTCCATTGCTACTAAACAATCCAATCACAGGGTAATGTTCTTAATCCCAAGACATATGACATTTTTCAGAGAATTTACATCCATCCATCAAATGCTCCATTTTTTACAATATTATTGGAATCATAAGTACATTAGGTCTTAGTATAAGCTGATCCAGGGACTAGTCCACTTGCCATCTTGGAGTCAGGATGGATTTTGTCCCCCTCTGAGGCTAATTGTACAGGCTTTTTTGCTTTCCTTTAGAACAGGGGTCCACAACCTTTTTAGCCCATTTACAACATTTACATTTGAAAAAGTTTGGAAGCAGTGCAATCATGAAAAATGTTCCTAGCGGGTAACAAATAAGGGTTGTGATTGGTTATCTGGTAGCCCTATGTTGACAGGCAGCCTACAGGAGGCAGAACATATGGTTTTATGCCTCCACAATTTGCCTCCAAGTCAAAAATTCCAAAATAAGCCTCTGTTTGACGCCACTGGAAGCACCATGAAAGGGGCTACTATGAATTACGTTGCTATAGACATAAAAGGTTGATCTTGATGTTTACTATGTAAACAGATTGTTCAGACTGTCCTGCTCTGTAACACTGCCCTCATTCTCCAATGCAAGTGGTGTTGAATGTCACTACATTATTCATTTGGTTAACAGCATACATAATGATACTGAGATCTTGAAAACAGAACTTAATATGGGAGAAGACACTGGGTTGTTGCATCATTTTCATTGGCCAGCAAAAGTCTGGGTGAGGTTTGGGTTCCAGTTATTCATGTTGCTCAGTAATAGTTGAAGAAGAAATGATCCAAGTCAGATGACCCATAATAAGAATATAGGGGAGTGCAGTGTGCAAAATGCAATAAAAGAGGCACCCTGCATTTTCTGCAGTTCTGTAGGCATCTGCACTACTTCTCAGAGCAAAGAGACCTGCTGTTTTGCCCTTGAATAGAGTGATGCCTGTGTTAGATGGGCTGCAGGGGAGAAGCAAATAGGATATCTCATCCCATCCCCTCCCAGACCCCTAATTATTTAGACGCACAAGTTAGCAAGTGTTAGTAGATAAAGCACTGGTGCTCAGTGCAGAGAGCAGCATTCCCTGAGGCCCAAGTGCATGGTAAGCGAGCATGAAGGGGTGCGCTCTTGCACTTTAGCCGCAGGAAATGGAAAATGACCCCTAAAGTTTATTATTGCTATACTATTTTTCTTCAGGCCTAAAGACAATATATCTGCAATAATGAGCTCCTCTTCTTAGATGCAAATATGCAGAGAGGGTTTATTTTGTGGTGTGATCTCTTGCATTAACAACAATGTAACAGGAAATATTTAAGAATAAATCTTTCTTTTTAAAAAAGAATCATTTAAATATTAATTAGAAAGAATATATTTCCTTTTACTTATATGAGACGTTCCACCACTGACTGTACACAATGTGGCGCTATTACTATTACTCCATAGATCTGCATTGTTTTATGGAAATATGCTATTTGAAGGGTTCTCATACAAATACAATGTTCCATTATATGAAAGTGGATGATTTGGCCTTTAGGTATATATTACTGGCATAATGGGATATTAGCAAATGGCTTTTTCTGGTCTAGTTAAAATAAAATTTTCTTGTTGGTTACCTTGTTATCTCCTCGTTGTTTCTTAAATTTTTTTTTCATCATTTTATTCCGTGACCCTACAGACTTTTTGTCATTTTCCTTCTCACTTTGCCATCAGTTGGCATTTTCTTTTGTGGTCTAATAAGAGTAACTGAGTCGTGCAGCATTTTTTTTTACTTTAATGTTGTCTATGTTTTATGCTTTTATGGGGGTCATTTAGTGCTTATTATTGCATCACTTCTTGTCCATTCGAGATGTACGATAGAAATATCATTTTTGAAGTTCTTCAGCTACTATGATATAGTTCTCAGCAGCTTTATGGCTTTGATTTAGCATTCCTTGCAATGTATGATCTACCATGCTTCATTTAAACTCACATCAAGAGGTTCTAGTCTGTCTAAACTTAACCACTCAATCATTATATGCCATTTCACAAATGATCACATTTTCTATTTTTATACTCTAGTGTTTATTTCGACTTACGTTTGCGAGATATTTGACCAAATCCTGGAAGAAGAAAATAAATGTGAAATGCCCACTTACAATGTCTTTAATGCAATACTGATGTATGATGTATGCCAGGCATTTCTATGGAATTTTGTGATTTAGCCAAAGTGCAGAGGAACGTTGGTCCCAGCAATGGGATTCATACAAATAATCCCTACAAAGGGACCATGCATATCCTGCTACACACAGAGCATGTCTGACAGTCCCTATGGTTAGTGCTCAGAAGTAGTATGCAGTTGGTAGCGTATATCATTTAAAGAATAAAGTCCATTAGAGAATTTCCCCAGACCTATACTGGACTTAAGTTGTGACCAGTCAGAAGTAAACCTGAGTTGAAATATATTGTTTTCTTTAACCGGAAGGCACATAATGGAGTAAACTGGTTGTTGCCCATTAGAGCCAAAATAGATGCATTGTGATGGGGGTTATTAGATCCACAGAAGGGAAAAGCTGAGCACCAAAGACTGTTTTTTGATGTACTGGTGAAAAGACTAGGTGCCAAAAGGTAGCTATTGTAAGTGTTAAAGAGCAACACCATAAAAAACATCTAACTGTTTTTCCACAACAGATAATGGTTTAAAATATGGACAGCAGAAAAACAGGCAGAAATGTCTGGAGCAATAAAATGTGAGAAGAGTGTGCTTTTACAGAATGGATGGAAAGTGATGCAAAGCAGAACCAAAGCAAGAAATGAACCACCACATACATGTTATGTTTAACAGAATCATTTACATTTCCCAGAACTGTGCACCATATTGTATAGAACATGAATCATCACAAACCAGAGGTGTCGTTCAACTTACGTTTGCGGGAAATTTGACCGAATCCTAAAAGGAAAAAGAAAGAATTTCTTAGTTTCAAATAAACATATTGCTATATAGTTTGTAGAATAGTTAAAGCCTCTCAAGGCATCAGAATAATTGTAGTGACATGTTTAAAGAAGCATACATCCTACAGACCAACACTTTCCCATGAGTCCTTCTTTAAAAGCATTTCCTCATGCACTCCTAATTGCACTATAATTTAACCCTGCAGCTTTATTAAAGTTAGGTGGAAATCTTCTCATCATATTTTCTTTATTTCTGGGCATAAACAAGGTGATCTAGCCAAGCAGAATGCAGGTCATTTCCAAATGTCTATATTAGGGGTGGGGACCAATATAGGTGTACTGAATAATCTCACCAATTTGGTCACCCAAAACGGAAAACCCAGATGGCTGATAATCCCAATAAGACAAAAATAAGCACCGGCACTCAAAGCAAAGATACAAGCAGGGCAAGCCCTTGCAAGTTCATTGCGAACTGCTTATTTTTGTGTAGACCATTTAGGAGGGTGCCGATCCCTCCAGTATTTGTGCACCAAGCTTCTCTTCATTGGAGAGCCAGGGTGCGCGGGTAAGATCTTCTTTTCTACTGATAATCCCCAAAACTCATCAACATTAACCTTTTTGCAGGGAACTACAAATGTGCCATCAAATAGCTATCTGTAGGTTTTACGTACATCATCAGCACCCAAGTATAGAATGGCCACAGCAATGAGGCAAATACAAGACATGAGAAGCAGGTGTATCTGTATAATTCTGTTGCTAAGTGTTAAGGCCGGAGTCACAGTCACATTAGCTGCTATGTGGACCCTTATGTCTCAACTGACTGTAGATTTCTTCTGTGAGGAGCAAACTACCCTGAAGCAAATGTCTGCAGTAAAAGAGCAATATGACCCATCACTGCAGATAACTCAACTTGGCTGGTTAAAGTAGGAACTTGCCTACCTTAGGAACTAAGATAGGCACTTGAACTTGCCACATAGGGCAAAGATCATTTGCCAGTTACATATGAGTGAAAAGCTCTATATTCCTTAGTTGATGATGTCTGTATAACTGATTAAAATAAATACTGCATGTAACACATACTATCTTGACATGAAAAGAATGCAATGTATGTTTAGAATGTAAAATTATGGCTGAAAATCAGAATTGTCTTAATTTACAAACGGTTTTTTAAGCATAACTATAAGTCAAAAATTGTATTGTAAGCTAAAAGATGTATGGTCCATACCATTATTCCGTTTCCCCATTAGGCCATAGAACTGGTCCGGTCTGGGTTTCCTTGCGATTCTCTGCAGAATTCTTTCAATTACAGGCCCTTGTATGTCCTCCTAAGGTTTGAGAAATATGTTACCATTGCACAGCTATATTGAAATTAAAAAAACATTTTGAAGGCATACAAATCTACTGTATCTATGTTCTTCTTACGGTATTTGATTCCATATATAAAATAAGGCCCCTCTCCTACTAATTATATGGTATCTCTCAATATTGGGAGATACCATATATTTAGTAGGAGAGGGGCCTTATAAGTTTATATATGTTCAAACCAATTCCTGCTCTCCCAGTAAGCCTGAAACATAGACATTGAAAAATAAAAGTATGCTGCCATTTTTAAGAATATGAAAATGTCTTGGTACTCAAAAATCTCAATTCCTCCAAAGTTGCAGATCAAATAGAGAAAGAAGCTGGCTTTTCCCTTTCTAAAGAGACTGATTTTGTGAAACCTTGTTTTAAAGAGTAATTCCTGATTTTCAGATTTCTATGGATAATTGCTAAACTTCAGTTTGTATCACTCATGCATTCATGTCAATGGCACACAATCTTTCGGCCATCTATTGGAAAACAGCCCACTAAGTCCTAAAGGATGGGGCACCTTCGACAAGTAGTTACCACGTTTGGCAGATCTGCCTCTTGTTCATTTAATCTGCTTGTTGTTATTGTTTGTTTGGTTCTGCTGTGAATAGTAATAACTGTTCCCGGGGCTATAAAAAGCTTCATAGATTTGGCGCTTGTTTTGGACTTAGAAACAAAGGAGATGGATAATTATTCCTTAATTGGGCCATGTTCTGGCAAAGTTTCTTTTATTATACATCTCTTAACTTAGCTTGTGTTATATTTACCTCTGCCTGCACATGTTGTTCTTAAAGGCACAAAGCCTTTGGCTACTATACTGAGAAGATACCTTTCTACTGGAAATTGACACTAAGCTGTATATATATAAAACAGTGTATGAAAACTATCATTATAAGACAATTTACATCACCACTTTAATATTATGGTACAGTGTTTAAAATCCACACATATTCATACAACTGTGTAAGAATAAATTCCGGGGTTGTTACCTGGAAAATCAATTGCCTGAAATTGTAACACTTATTTCAGTGCACCATATCCAGGGTTTGTTTGAATCACAGCAATTCTTGCAGGCTTCAGATGCAACCCAGTGCTTATCGTTTCACCAGACTGAATCGGAAACCATTAGCTGGGCATGCACATTGGGCAGATTTATCAAAATGTGAGTTTAGAGCTTAAGTCATAAAAAACTCATCCACATTCTATTCATTCCTATTGGATTTTTAGAAGCGTATTTATCAAATGGTGAGTTCTAACCTTCACCTGTTGATAAATAAACTTGTAAAAAGTTCTAAACTCACATTTTGATAAATCTACCCCATAATGATTTGTTTAATAAGGAGCTTCCCCCCCCCCCCCATTTGGCACATGATCCATTTAGACCCAAGGCAAACATTAGGATTTTAATAGGAGCCTATGCAAACCTGTTAGATGAGGATCACATCAAAATCTAATGTAGTTTTCACCTGATGGAATTCTCTAATATGCCAGGTAGGCAGGCCATCAGTTTGGCACCATGCACAGGCCAATTAACTGGAACTTAAGCCTGATAGGGCCAAGGTGACAGTTTTTATTGTGCCATGCATGGCCAGCATAAATGTCATGTGAATTTAAGTAATGGACTGAAAATTCTGGATATGGTTTATCTCTAGTTTTTTTAGCACAGAATATTTTATATACCTTTATAATACACAAGAGCCATGACTATCCTATAAATGATATCCTTATAAACAGTGCATAGTGGTGTCATCAGTTATAATCAGTGCTTAGAGATGTCATTTCTATCATATGACTTACTGACTTTTGTGTATAATAATAAATAATGTACCCCAAATTGAAAAATATTATGTCACGTCGGAGTTCCATCACCTGTATAAGGTCATGGTCATGGATCTCCTCTGTGACTTATAATATCCTTAGATTTTACAAGAGGGGGTACAGTTTTCACTATATAAACATGACCTTGATCATTAAAGATAAATATTTAATATATCATAAAAATATTATTTTAAGACTTTTTCGTTAGCAAATAATTTAACTTTAAATATATGTGTAATAGTACAGGTATAGGACCCATTATCCGGAAACCCGTTATCCAGAAAGTTCCGAATTATGGGAAGGCCATCTCCCATAGACTCCATAATCAAATAATTCACATTTTTAAAAAAGATTTCCTTTTTCTCTGTAATAATAAAACAGTACCTTGTACTTGATTCCAACTAAGATATAATTAATCCTTATTGGGGGCAGAACAATCCTATTGGGTTTATTTAATGTTTACATTTTTTACTAGACTTAAAATATAAAGTTCCAAATTACGGAAAGGTCCCTTATCCAGAAAACCCCAGGTCCCAAGCATTCTGGATAATATGTCCCATACCTGTACAAGACAATTTTAAGGCTTTTCCTTTGACATGTACAATACAGACCCAGATATACTAATGTGATACATAGTTTATGCATGCAGCTTGGGCACCTGAAACACATTGAAGACATTAGTCACATGACTGCTCAACTGTCCTTTATATTTCTCTTCATGAGTTCTAGGTGCTTTTGCCCTAATATATCACAAGAAGATAACACTGTTTTCACTCAAAATAATAAAGGTTTTTGGCTATTTATGATTAATTTAACTGAACTGTATCACAGAGAAAAAAGCTGGGCTGATGGAACATGATCAGTCCCCCCGACCAGTGTTTCCGGGTGATAGCATCTACTCCTCGCCTGTTTAAAGAACATATCTCTGTTTTTTATGGTTTCTACATTTAGAACTTTTATTAAATTACCCATGAATTTAAAATCTCTGCTCAGCATGAATCTTAAAAAAGAAGACCATCATACTACCATCAAAATATCATATTATATAATCTGCTGTCAGCAGAAGTCAGCATAAGCAATGAAGTCAAAGTCACATTATGCATTAGGGAGCTCATGAATACATTTGCAAAAAACATTATAATTTATAATTTGTAACTACAAACCACTTCATGTTTAAGCTTAACTGAGTTGAATAATGTTCATGTTCTCTAACTTACTGGTCTATGGAGGGACTATTTAAGCCATGGTATAATGTATTTTAGAGTTATGTAATGGTAAATATAACCCCATGACTCAGAGAGCAATTTAGAGGCTGGGATTCTACAGTGAGATGCGGTTGGTGAAAGTGCACGACTAGCACACATGTCAAGATCCAAAGTTCTGTCAGGCCTCCATAGATGCACCTTGCACTGCTCTACTCAATAGATTGTAATGAGTCACTGTATATTTAACTGTGCCCCCTTTATATCTACAGACTATGCAATAACTTCAAAGGACTATGCAATGGCTCATTTCTTTCACACCATATCCATGACAAAAGCAATACATTTTTTAATTCTTAATCCTGCTGATATTATTGATTCTGCAATGATACCAGTTCCATAACATGCAGCAATGTTATTAGCCTGATATTTTGCTATATTATAATCCTTCAAAGGGGTAGTTCAGGCTTCACCTGGTATTATAACCACAGCATAAATAGTCATATTTAGCCAGAATAACAGCTGCTTGCTTTTACAGTGGATGTGCTATAAAAATATATCTTTAAATGTCTTAGTCATTCACATTGATACTACAATTTAGGAAAGCATAATTATAAAAGATGAAGCAAAATAGAAAAATTGGAAAAGTAAAAGAGAACATGAAAAGCAGAAAACTTTAAAATAATGGAACGAGGCAATCAGAATGGGGTTGGGAGTGACTGATGGACCAGATAATAGCTTAGGAGATGGGAAAAAGGAGGCAAATGTAAAAGAGAAGGGAAGGGACAAAAAATGTGAGGTAGAGAAAAACAATGGAATGGGAGGGATTATGGGAAAAACATTCAGAAAAGAAAGAAAATGAAAAAAAAAACAAAAATAGGCAAAAGACACAAAAACTGAGATGAAAAAAATTATAATTGGGGGAAAAGGGTGGAAGAAGCAAAGAGAAGGTGTGATAAGGGGAGGAGCAGAAAGACAGAAGAATGAAAAGAAAACTGGAAAATTAAGAGAAAGACTTAAATAAACAAGGGGTTTGCTACAATTACTGGTTATACAATAGATGAATGTGCGCTAGGCAGCACAATTATATAATACAATATATTTGGGCCCTTCTTAGTGTGTGTGATTAAAAAAGGTAAGGTTTGAGAAGTGGTGATACAAAAAAGGCCCACTATGTTGCTTAACCATCCAACTAGTTGCAGCTATGCAATATTAGTATACTCTATTGAAGACACTAGATAATACAATAAGAAGTATACAAACACATCAAATAAAAGGCTAGAAAACCATGTGGTGCTCATACTGATTGCTGTATTATGCAGCTTATATTTATTTATTGAGGAATATATCATGTCCTTTATAACCCTGTTGTCATGGCATATTCCTAAATACATTTATCCTATCCCCTTGTGATTTGTAATGTTGCTATATGATTGTATGTCAAGCACACATTCAATATTACAGTTCCCAACACCCTAACATCAATATTGCTCAGCCTGCCAAACGAGCTGATTGTGTCTTTGAGGCACATCTGACAAACACTTAGAGAAACTGCTCTTTAGAGATACCCAGAGGCTGAAAGAAATAGATTGCCAATATTAGTCAGGTGGGTCATTACTGTATTTTAGAATTACTAACAAGATAAATATGTGCAGTGAATAAGAAATGAGGTTTTATTCAAAGATAAATGCACCCTTCATTATTTCCTATGTAGATTTCTCTAAAATGAATTGCTGTCCCCTGAAAGGAATTAGATTATTGATACAGCTCTAGTAGCATAAGATAACTTGGGATTGGTACATTACAGGAAAATATTTTACTTTCTGTATCTTAGCTCTGTATTTCCAAAAGAATGCATTTGAAGCACAACTTAGCACTTCTGATGTGGCAACTTGTGGCTCTGAATATGTTATTTCAATATATATGTTATATATATGTTATAAAAACGGACCCTTTCATATCCCAATTTACATATGCAAACTGAGATTTGGTTTGGGTTCGGTATTCGGCCAAATCATTTATGAAGGATTCAGGGTTTGACCGATTTGGTGCATCCCTATTAGCAACACTGGCAGACCCAAAGGTTGTCCTTCCCTGTGTTAACCAAGCTGTTTTGTTATATTGGACTTTTTACAACTAATATCCAAGCAGTTTTCTAATTCAAATTGCCCTAAATGAAGAATACAAAGTAACTAGAATGTGGCATCTGGTAGAATTGACCAACAGGTCAGGAAGGTTATTTCTATATTCATATCTTCCTCTGATAGCATCAGCTATATATACACATGAATGCTATCTGCAAATTGTTTCCATAATCTTGCCATGTCTGTTTGGGTGTCTTCTGGGTATGTTAGTATCCTTCAACACTCTATCAACATACAGGAGGTAGGACAGTTGGCTCCTGATGAAACTGACCCTAGTGTGTGTACATGTAATAGGGAATTTATCTTGTATGTTCTATTGGGGCATGGACTGAAGAGGTTGCTGCTATATAAACACTCAAAGTTGTAGCTCCTTAGATGATGGATGATATAAGCAATACCATGGTATAACATTCTCCAGTGTGGACTCATGTTAACCTTAAACCAAGTAAAGTTGATTCTTATAATCTTGGATTTATTGTAGGTCACAGTTTCATTCAATACCAGTCAACACACTTTATATAGTTCATTGTTCAGTCAATTCATGTATCTTTTTTTTAAAGACCTTCTAGGAAGGGAATTCGTAAACCCACTTGCCTTTTAATCTTACTCCTTCTTCCTAATTAATTTCTTCCTATCTGCTATGCTTCCAATCTATATTGTTAATGAGCATTCTGCTTAATTGTCACACAGCACCTTGAGGCCTGTTTCCCATCTGAAAGGGACCTGGGATCTGCCAGATTTGAAGCTTCCCATGATTCCTCCAGTTTTTGAAGTGATCATTAACTTTCTAATATGGTGTAACTGTATATAATCTAGGACCATTTTTTTTTTTTTGTTTAGATGCACATCTAAGTACAGGCAAGGGACCTGTTATCCAGAATTTGGATCTCCATATCTTAAGTCTTCTAAAAAAAATTAAATCCAATAGGATTATTTTCCTCAAATAAGGATTAAATATATTTTAGTTAGGATCAAGTAAAATGTGCTGTTTAATTATGACAGAGAAAAGGGAAGCTATTTCTAAAAATAAGAATTATTTGGTTAAAATGGAGTCTATGGGACATGGCCTACTGTAATTTGGAGCTTTCTGGATAACAGATCCCATACCTGTACATGTCTTCAGAAATATTTGATTATAAATGGCGGAGGGTTTGTCATATGTTATTTTAGAATCAGAGACTTTAAAGTGCATGCAATGGAAAATGTTAGCAATTGTATATACACTGAAAATTACTTGTATGGTATTTAAGCTCCTAATACACTTGAGTTAAATGGTATTTCATGGGGGCAGGTTAACAAAAGAGTCCTTTACTTATCAACTGTCCTTGACAGAAAATACAGGACCTTCCATCCATCATTACTCCTCAAGGACAAAACCTATTGCAGTTAGTACTCTTGTCCTTCTGGTGGATACAAACTGGAATAATCAGTGCAACCCCTATGTTCTTAAAAGCCACTTAAACGTCTTGTAGACATTGTAGCAGGCCTTGAATGGACACAAAGAGAAAACAAGTAAGGTAAGAACATACAGCATATATATATGCAGGTCCTTGAGAATAACCACAAATTTTGAGAAGCTCTTAAACTCAAATGAACTTACCAAACATGTATCCCTCAGTATCGGAGTGCCAATTTCATGAATAAACCAAAAACCAGTAAACATGTGTATATTTTGGCAGTATAATACAAATGGAATGTCTGTTGCGCAGTACATTCATCCCTATTTGGAAGGTTTAAAAGAAGCTTTGGCATACATATTAGATTCAGTGCATTTACCAAAAAATTTAATGTTTTATCCACTTTGGAACAACAACCCCAACATCTAGCTTGTGTGTAGATGCCATTATTATTATTATTTATATTTAAAGTACTATTCATTCTGTGTTCCGCCCTTCTTGGTGCCTAGATGTATTTAATTATTTTTCACAGAAAGAAGATTAATATCCCTAAAGAGAATGATTGTTTTCTGCTAATATGTTTTTCCATTAAATGCATTCTAAAATATCTGATTCTAAAACATTATATTGTATACCCACTATTTATACCCAAAAACTTTTGGAGACAGACATATACTTACATGAGCATCTGAACATAAATTCAGTCCTAGGGTGCATAACTACTTAACTATAGTCATTCAAAGACCCAGGCCATCTATAATGGTATGAATAATATGGCTTGGTTTAGCTCTTGGTTCAAAGGTAAAGCAATGTATTAGTTTTGTAGTAATAGGTGGTCCACAGGGAGTGATATACAAGTTGTAGCAGATAACTAAAGGCAACTGCAAATAAGAAAATTAGAGTAAGGAGAGGAAAGAACATGGGGTGCAATAGGAGGAGAGAAGTGAAGATGGACAGGAGAAAGTAAGGTAGAGAAGGAAGATGGTAATAATTAAGCAGATATAGAGAATATGACCAGGCAAGAGAGGATGGGAAGAGGCAAACAACTGTTTAGAGAAAGGCTAGAGCAAACTGTGCCCCTAATTCTGCAGCACCCAGAAAATGAGGGGAAAAGTATGAATTTGAAAAATATTTTGGTGAGAGCAGCCCTAGTACCTTGATTCATAGCGGACTGCTATTTCTCATCCAACATAAAGAATATAGCATGGAAAAAGGAGAAAGAGACCATCCTTTCATAGTTGATGTATAACAAGTGGGCTTGTAGATATGCCTTTAGCTACTGGGCTTTTACTAAAAACCTGTTCTGCTCTGTAGAAATATGTTTTTCCTTAGCACCCCATCTCACTATTGCATACCTGAATTCATGAAGGTTTTGAGATATGCAACTACTCATTGACTGGTAGAACTGTTGACTGCTTTTTATCTCTCTTCTTTACCCCATTGCTACATTTACAATGGAAATTCCCTATTCTCATATGTAGCAATTATGTATTGCTATTGATCTGTTACAGCAATATCTTGGATCTGTCAGAAATACTTTTTGTTGGTACTGCCTTGTAAATTGTACAAGGGTCCTTTAAACACTAACGAGTATGTTTAATAACAACTTGCTTTTATGCCTTTTTGTGAGAAGAAACCGTAGATCATTTATTTATTTTTAAATCACCCTTCACTGCCCAATCAGAGTAAGATTCATTAAATCAAATTAAATTCAGAGCTGAAATGAGTCCTGGAGGTAATGCTTTATTAAAGCCCATCCACAAAACCTAAAACAGGTCAAACATATGGTTTCAAATCAGTAATGTTATTACATGCAGAATGGATGAGCTGGAATAAACAAGGCTCAAATAGCCACAAGACATTGACTAGAGTCAAAATAATGACATCAAATTGTTTTATGAATTCCATAAAACCAAATATACAAAAATAAAGTTAACTGTAAAAAAATCAAATAGCTAAAATTTGTCTGAAAAAGGTGAACTGCTTATTATTTCCCTCATTAGTATATCATGTTGGGAATTTCAATTGATTTACTATGGACAAGCAATTACCTTTATCATGTTAACATAAGTTATCTATAAGTCCTATTGGTTTATTTGAGCTCTGATAAATAGTTTTGTCAATGGCAACACGCTCAATTGAACCACTCTTAGGATAATTGAAGAGACGATCCCAAGGTGACTTTGTGACCATAAATGCTGGGTTACACTGTCCAGACAACACAATATTTTAACAGAAAACAACAGACTGTCTAGAAGATAGAATGTTATTGAATAGAAATGATTAGTTAAAATCCTGCTCCACAGTTGCACCATATTTCATATGCATTAGTGACTATTAATACCTGCAAAACTATACCGGTTGAATTAGCACCTAGAGATGTAATATAAACAGCATTTATAGCTTGATAGTTAGCTAGTGTGTGTGTGAGCTTGAAATCTTATGAAGGCCAATATGTTAAATAACTATATAGTCTGTTATACTACGGGCAATGTGATCTGGTGCCATACCACTTCAGGAACACATCATTGGCTGTATCTCACCAGTAGCAATGTTCTATAAGGTAACAAGACTATGGTGTGCATTAAAGTCACTCTGTCATTATATGCAATGATCCCAAGTAATTCTTCCTCTTGTACACGGCTCCCTTCTCTTACTTGTATCCTAGGAGTTGCTACATTCCCAAGGCCACAGCTAGGGGGCAGAAAAACACATTGATTTCCTATTAATGGTAGGAGTTCAAAAGAATAACTATGGGGACCCAAAACATTTTTCTTCTGTATATACCATACCAGTTGCAGTGTCCTGGATTAATCTTTACAAGTGCAAAACTATAAACTGAAATGATGGTTCCTACATATGTTCAGTTTGATGTCACTATATTGGTCCCACCCATATAGGTGTTCAAGAGACAAGTCACACAAAAGATAACAATGATGTTTGCACCACACAGAAATAAACTGCTAGAATAGTGTAATATTAGAGACAATATAAAGAACAAATAGTTGAGCACCACAAACTTAGTATGTAATGTAGTACATGTAGTATGTATTGTAGGTGTGCATGTAAAGCATGTTGTATCCCAGACTGAAAAATCTGGAATCGTAGTTTTGCCCATTTGTGTGCAGCAGTCTCTATAAGACCTCAGTATATTATTAGAATTCCTTCAAGGACAAACCTCAGTGGAACCCTCAGCTAATGCTTTGCATTTTAAAGTGGCCCCAGGAGAACTCCGGCTAATAAGACAAGGAGAACAACCAGACATCTTATCTACATCTGTGTAGCATTATCTGAATTTATATTACACAATACTGCACTGAGTTTACTCTGAAACACCTTAACTTGGTTTCAGAACAGTGGCATCATGGAGAAAAGTGCCCCTCAAGTAATACATACAAAATTACTGCCTGTAAAGGTTGCAATGGCATTATAAGCAATAGAGGGATCCAGGCCTCAGTTCTAGGCTATAGGACTATCCCATGTATACAAGTACTGTAGATCAATTAAGACAACCATTTGTTTAACTGACACTAATTGGGCTAAAGTAGGAAACACAAACGAAATAACCAATAGGAAAGAAAACACAGGCTGTCACAGTCAATCCTTTCCCAATATTTATCACATATATAGCTGCAGCACTATAATTCAGCAGAAATCTGATTGGTTCCAATATACCATGTTTCCTTACACTTCTGGTTGTCCTTTTTTTCATCTCAGAGTCTCCCCTGACATAAGTGATGACGTTGTGGGTGTTACCTTTCCTGCCCAATGTGTGTCATTCTGACTTTTTCTAAGGATATGTCTAAGAGACAAAATTATTGCTAAGGAAAGAATATGGGCAATACCATATTTATGGAACAATTAGTTAATTATCACCTAACACCACAGACATCCACATTTTGAAGTAACAATCAACTATATGTGCTGTTACCATGGTGATTGTTATATTTCTCAGACTATTCTTTGCATTTATCTTGGCAAAATGCACTAAAATAAAGTGCTAGAAGATGCCAAAAGCCAATTTAGTAAAAAAAAAGGTTTATTACATGAAAACCGATGGACAAGAGTCAACTGGAGATGCAATTCATTTCAGAAAAACTTATTTCACTGTTTATCACGTGAAAGCTCTATTGAAGTCTATGGGAAAAAACTGGAATTGAATTAGAAGAAAAGTTTTTTCTCCTCAGTGAATCTTGTTCATGAGTTTTCAAGTGATAAATCATGAGATAACTTTTTTTTTTGAATATGAACCAGTGTATAATGACTGAAACATTATTCCATTGGTAAAAATAGGTTGATGAAATACCCCTAACTTATGGTGAAAGACAAGGGAAATGACCCACAATTTGGCAATGATTCTTACATTAGACTCCAAATATGTATACATTTCCAGGGGAAAGCTCTTGGCAGTTTCTAGAGGGCCCTGTTTGGTAGGCATTAGAATCAGTCCAGAGCATGTACACACCAAAGGGCTCATTTATGTCCTCAGACACAATGGGCAACTTACACTTTTCCCCGCAGTGAGTTGTGTCTAAAACCACTTTTATTAAAGGTACTTGCATCCAAATGCCCTCTGCGCATGTCTGTATAGTTTCACTCAGTAGCGATCAGTCCTCCCTGCCTTCCATTCTGAATTATGAGCTGCTGCATCTGATGATGCATGGTGCTGTGTGAACCCTGGAGCTACCAACAACTTCTGACCAGGCGGTAGCTCCAGGGTTCCCTCAGTGCCCTGCATCAATAAACTTGCACCTAAATCGTATGCTGAAAAATGGAACTAACATGAGTGAATACCAGAACTGACACCAGGCAGACTGTGAACGTATTTGGCACAAATGCATCTGATTTACAGCAAAGATCAAGAGCAGTGTGCTAGAATCAGACTTACTGCAGTTGCATCCAATTCCCCACCCACATTTTGCATGCAATGACACATGAATAAAAAACATGGAGATGCATCATGGAGTGCATCCAAAATTGCTCTTTGCTCATTGCGTCAGGGTAAGTGAATGTACCCTCATATTTTTCATAAGGAGCAAACAGCCCTTGTGCAATTGCTTTGTTCTTTAGTGACGATTTCCAAATGATAATTGGAGATTTCACAGGAAACCAACTGGAGTGCACTTAAGTCTATTGCTGCGAGAAGGGGGTTCCTTGGTAACCCCCAGTAGACTGCAGCATACTTCACATCGAAATGTGCACCAACCATAAGGAAAATGGCACAAGCCCTACGATGGCAATAAAATGCCTTTATATTCACTATATATATATACTATATATATACTACTATATTCTATTATAGTAGTGGAGGGAAGGGCACTGTAGGTAATTTTCCTAAACTGCCATATCATACTTCATATATACAATGGAAAAAAGCTGCTGTTGATGCATATGCCACGCCTTCCCCATTCCAATGTGGAATGAAATACTGCCCTGACACTAAATCATGGGACTACTATTGAAAGATTTTGTGAGTTATAGTTTAGCTATAGCTGTAGAGCCCCTGGTTGCAGATCCTTGCCTTATATCCACCAAAGATAATAAAGTATGATATAATGAAGTAATGAAGTATGGGAGGTAAGTGAGCTCTGTGAGCTACCTGTAGATACTTTAATAAGAAATAGAGTATTCTATGGACAGGGTTGCTAAATATCGCATGCAAACATAATATACTATAGAATAAATTGCATAGTACATACGGTTTTATTTTTACTATAAAATTGATTAAAAAGCGGTAGGAGTAGGACATTTTACCTATTATTTGAATAAAAATTATTTCTGTTAAGGATTTGCAATATATCAGATTTTGTTATCATTTTTTCAGTAGCACAATATAAATAAGACATTTAGTTAAATAAAAAAGGGGCAGGGATGGAGAAAGGGTTGGGCAGAATGGGCATTTGCCCTGCCCCCAGCACCACAGGAGCCCCTATGAGCACATGTAGGGGATGCTCAGCCTGCAAATGTGTTGTATGTCCTGATGGAGCCCCAACCTCCCTACATTGACTTTAGAAGGAATAGGACAAAATGTTTTCAGAGGGATTATATACTCAATGAATTATATATCCAATCATATCATCAATAGACAGGTGCTGATGTCTAGAACAATTCCAGAATCACCTTATGTTCTACTTGGGCAGCACATGGAATTTATTTCCATTGTTATAGAAAAAAACAGATCCTAAATAGAGCTTATGTTTCCAAGCTACAGGATGCAAATATTAGCACTTCTCAATGCCCTTATTGAAATATTTAATAGTGCACATCTATGTATTGTCCTCAGGGTATAAACAAACCTCTGCCTCTTGTTCTACAGACTCTGGGGCTAAAACACAGCTCAACCCCTTTCTGCTGAAAACATTTTGCCACTCTGTGCAGCCTGCGTCGGCACTCTCTCCAAACTCTGAAGCTTTAATGAAGCTGCTGGAGAATAGCATGCCTAATTAGTGGTCTGTTTTAAGTCCAGCTTATCTTGCTATTTAAAAATACATAGGGGAAGGGGTTTCTGCTTTTCTACACTATTCATTAGGTGCAAGGCAACCAACTGGTGATAGAAAGTAGATATTGATTAACACCGTATGTGCTCCTCATTCTTCCTTCAGTTAATATATTTTTAAAAGAACAAATTTGAGACTTTAGGTGCTCAAATTCAGAATTTTTGGCAAGCATCAGTTTATTTTTAACAGTGCTAATGTTATAAAAGTCAGGAAAATATATAGCCCCTAATTCCACCTAGCTGAACACATGCCACCCATTGCTTAGGGCTCCTCGAGGGAAGCGGGGCAGACTGACAGTTTGTAAATATTGTATTTATTGTAACTTTTCATTTTAAGAACCCAGTCGCAAAGAGGTGCTGCTGTAATGTCTTATAGCTTGTTAAAACTGAGGTCAAACAAGGGCACTGTGCATGAAATCTATGGACTGTGTTCAGCATTACCTCCGGATAGCAAACAATATGGCATAAATACATGTATTCATATAAGTATATGGACAGTGAAAAATAAGATCCTTTATATAAATAGACAATATTTTGCCTTTAACTACTTAACATGAGCATTAAATGTGTATTGGGGGGAGTTATGATAGGGTTTATTTTTTTAAAACCCTATGCTTTAATAAAGGTGCGTGAAAGCATCTAAAAGGTAAGAAAAATTTAAATCCTGACTAGATTTCAGAAAAATGAGGCTAAATTCTACTATTAATGGATAAATAAAATAAACACTCAGTGCTGGTTGTGCTGTACATACAGTATATAGTATTTATTGCTGATTTCTATAGTAAGAGCATTCTCAGGCTTAAAGAGATACTAGTAAATCTGTTCTATATGATTGATTTTCACTTTCCTAAGCAAATGTTGCTACTTCTACTGACTGCATTGGGTTTTCTGACATGGGTTTGGCAGTAGCTGTTAATAAAACTAATGGCACAATGCTGAGTTTTATATCTCCCATAAGATGATTTTGAATCCCCAGGACACCAGAGCAGTTTTTATTGCAGCGCCCTGGAGACCTACCTGATGCCTGATGCTGATTTATGGCATATAAATCAGGACTGGGTTAAGAGATCTCAGATGCGCTAAGGCGCACATTCATAAACATGCCCCACGGGGAGTTAACCACCAAAGGAGCAAGTCAAAAGCAAATGCAGCGAGTTCAAGTCTCCCCCTGTGCTGAAATATTTATACAACCTGGGAAACAGGGAAATAGCGATGCTACTTCAGTGATATTCTCAGATTTCCCAAAATATGGTCTTAACAGGCTAAAGGCATACTAGAGGAAAGCAGTTCATCATTGCCCCAATTATCCAGAGCAGGAGAGGAAAACACTCTGCAATTACCTTAACCCAGAGATCATTATGAAAACTCATTTCAACACTCAGCCACCTGGGAAAAACCATTGTTCATTTGCACCAGGCAATAACAGCAGCAATCTGGGACTCCCCTGGCATTAATAATTTACAGCCTTTGCCACTTTTGCAAGTTACTTGTACACATGGCTCAGAGAAGTTTTAGTTATTACAAATGTGTACAGCAAATATATTTATTTTTTCTCTTTTTGACATAGGAGATAGTCACTGTTTTCTCTGACAGGAAATTGTATACTAATCAGTATAAAATTATTTAACATATTTTTACAGTTATGGGACCTGTTATCCAGAATGCTGGGGATCTGGGGTATCCCGAATAGGTCCTTCCGTAATTTGGATCTCAATACTCGAGTCTTCTAAAAATCATTTAAAAACTAAATAAATTCAGTAGGATTATGTTGCCTTTAGTAAGGATTCATTATACTTTATCTTAATTAGGATTAAGTACAAGGTACTGTTTTATTATTACTGAGAAAAAGGAAATCATCATCAAAATTTTAATTATATGATTAATATGGAGTCTATAGGAGATGGCCTTCCCGTATTTCAGATCTTTCTGGTTAACAGGTTTCCGGATAACGGATCCCACACCTGTACCAATATATTGCTCAGAAACACAAAAGATCAGTACTTGACTGCCCAGCTCTCACTCTACTACCCCAGTTATATCAAGTTTGGTAGATTTAGCAAATTCTGTTATTTTAAGCTGAAACATTAGGACCATGCATTTACGTTTCAATACTATTAATATCCTTATGATTTCATTGTTGGTATAGTTTCTTTGATCAATTACATATTGCAGGAAAAGGGGAAGGATAGGAAATAAACACGTTATTCAATATAATAACCATTATATCTTGGTGGATGTATTTCATGTATGTTTTGTTCTGTAATAGTAAAACTGTTTACATGTAAATAATGCCTGCTCTCACTTTCCTTCTAACTTAGAACAATGTAAGTTCAATATAGACAAAGTATGGAAAAGGCAGCAGCCACATTCGTGCCATGTTCTGATGCTGTCACTTTTATCCATGCAATTCATGGAGTTTACAGGTAGACTTTACATTGTTGATGGTACAAGTTTGCTCTACACATATACACATTGTATACATATTCTGCCTATAGTGTTTAAATCTATAGGTGTATATTTGTGACTGCAAAAACAGATGTCAAAAGTATTTCATATTTCAGAATTTAGCATTATTTAGTGAGTATCCCACCTGAATTTGGTCGCTGTAAGGCCAGTCACTGTCTTCATTAAATCCAATTTCTGCCGCAAACACTTGTGCTGAAACCAGAAGAACGACAGCAAATGCTACAAGGATTTTCATGGCACCCTGTATTCACTGTAGGAGGCTGCAGTAAATTGCCCTGCACGGTGTCGGAGGCAGGTGCGGAGAAGACACTTAAGTGCAGAAGGATCAGTAAGAATATTTAGCAGCAGCTCAGCTGGGTGGATCTGTATTTCTGCAACAGAGAGAAAAGAGGAGAGAATTACTTTCTATTAATGCAAAGTAACAGACATAACAGAAGAAAACAATACATATCTACTTTCATGGATTAGTGTAAATAAAATAAGGGAGGTAAGTTTCATTCAGTCTTTCCCACATCTTACTAGAAATTCTTTGCTGGGATCAAGCAATGTCAGAGTCCTAAATGCACTTACTGTACTCAGTAGAAGAGGCTGTTCTTCTGTCACCCACCCAGGCTCGTGTGCCTGTGAATACAGTGTCTATCTGAATACACTCTGGAGAGCTCTCCACTATATATAAGTGGAGATGGGCAGGTCCAGAGGAGCTTCGTGTTCCTAAATCTAATTACTGCACTCAGTCTATTTACCATATGAAGCAGGGGGAAACAATATGACGTATATTCCCCCAGCAGTATTTCCTATCAATATTCCATTACAGAATTTAGAGGCTTCCCTACTTGTTCTTTAATCCTACCTCCCTTTTTTTTCCTCTGAAACATAGAATGACACTTCCCCTGGAGGTGACCCGCTGATGGCAATGACTCCACGCAATTTATGAGACGTGACGTCATTTACGAAAATCTTTGCACTCCAAACTGATAAATTCCTTTATTCTCTGCCGATAGAAATAAAACGTGGGAGCCCTTTGTCACCAACAATGAATCATATAAATCTTTATCTCTAATTTTTATTTCAATGAAGTTGTAGTATCTAGCGGCTAAACTCAGGAGGCAGTTATACATATATTTAGTATGGAAATAGAGCAATGGGGATGATTTATCAGGGTCCATTTGGCATGAAGAAGACCCCTACAGCTAAAGAATCTAGACTACTGATTCCCACTACTCAGGTGGTAGATTTTCTATAGTGTTTTCCTACTGCAAAAATGGGAATAACTAGTTTAGATTACAGTGGCTATAGAAAAAGCTGGGGAGAAAAATGTATAGGTCTTGCAGCAGAATTCAAAAGACTCTTGAAATTACCTTAAAATGAGGCTTTCAGAAGTTATTATTATGTATTTATATAGCATCAACATATTTCACAGCGCTGCACAATAGAAAGGTACTCATCTTATATACATATTGTATATAAATACTGATTGATACAAGAGTTAAAGACAGCCCTGTTCATTAGAGCTTACAATCTAAAAGTGTCTGGTCTTGGCTTGTAATCCTGCCAATTTCATGCCAAAAACACAGACCTGCCTTGTGGGGAGAAAGAGGAAAGTTATGTATGGACACTTGGGGGCGAGGAACAAAGATGAAGATAATGAGAAGCCAAAAGAAATCTGAAAAATAAAATATTTCTCTTTAGTTAACTAATATACTGCTTATTCTATAATGTTATTTAACACATATAAGGGTTGATTCACTAAGGTGTGTTAAAATGAGCGCTATTTATAGCATGCGTTAAAAATTTTATCGCATCTTATTTTCCGCGTCTTCACTAAAAGGATACTTGCGTTAATTTAGACGCAATGCTGTTTGCGGTATTTATGTCGCAAAGACTATTTTCGTGCGGTATTTGACGCAACACGCGCTAATTAACGCAGCGCGCACAAACTGTTGCCGTGTGTGCACGCCATATTAGCAGTACACGCCATTACTTACGGAAAACTACTGTTCTGAAAATGACCATTTCCCTGCAAACTGGCGGCTGCATCACTCTAGGGCCAACACAGACTTGAATAAATCCCACTGCAAAGTCCATATTGCCAAAAGCTCATGAACTGTACTTTTCTATAATTACCGCCTGCCCCAAGTAGGTGTTAATTTTTGCATACGCAAATGCGATATTTAGCGTGTCTAAGTGTTTGTGAATCATGCGTTAGTATTATTTCTGAGCCAGAATTAACGCAATGCATTAAAATGAATGCAATCGGTTGCACTCTATTTAACGCATGTGATATGCAACTTAACGCATGCGATAATACTTTAGCAAATCGCACGTTTTTTTGCGTCAATTCTAACGCAAAAAAGCATGCGATAAAGCTTATCGACCTTTTGTGAATCAACCCTATAGTACAAAACTGTGTAATTGACCTTGTCATTTAAATACTTCTCCCCCAGCAATAATCAATCATAATAAAATAACAAATACTATGGTAAACAGGGGCAGTACATTTACAGGCACCCACACCAACAGAAAAGGATCCTGATAGAGTTAAAAGAGAATTTCAGCAGGAATTCCAGGGACAGTGAACATAAGCATTCTCTTTCCCTCTCTATCATTCAACATGTCTAGGTTAACATGGATCTATCTATCCATATAGCTATCTATAGTCTATTTGTCTAGATTTATTTGGATCTATCTATCTATCCTCTATTATCTGTTGGTCTGTATGTCTATATTAATATCTGTCTATCTATATATCTCTCTGTTATCTATTGGTCTATCTATCTATCATCTGTCTGTCATCTACAGTATCTATCTATCTATCTATCTGTCTGTCTGTCTATCTATCTGTCATCTACAGTATCTACTATCTATCTATAGTCTATTTGGCTAGATTCATTTAGATCTATCTACCTCTCTATTTTCTATCATTATGTCTGTCTGTCTGTCTATCCATCTAAATATCAATTTCTTTCTTTCTCTTTTTTTTCTCTATATATCAGTATCTATCTATCTATCTATCTATCTATAGTCTATATATCTAGATTTATTTGGATCTATCTCTCTGTATGTCTAGATTCGTATCTGTCTATCTATATGTCTCTCAGTTATCTATTGGACTATTATCTATCTATCTATCTATCTATCTATCTATCATTCTTTTGTCTATTATTCTGCCTGTCTATCTATCTCTTTGTTATCTACCATTCTGTATGCCAGTCTATCGATCCATCAATATATCAATCGTTTTAGTTCTCTTTATTTATATTTCTCTATCATCTATTGGTCTCTATGTCTAGATTAATATCAGTCTATCTATATATCTCTCTGTTATCATTTGGTCTATCTATCTATCTATCTATCTATCTATCTATCTATCTATCTATCTATCATCCTCTATCTCTTGTCCATATTTAGTTCTCTGCTATATCCAGCTCATATCACCTGAGCAGTAAGGAGGGAAGGCACCAAGCAGACAGAAGTGAATGCAATATAGCCATCCTTAAATGATAAAACAATGACATATTACCAAACCTGTGCCTCTGGCTTAGTTAAACTAAGGTAGGATATTGTTAGTGAAAAATGTAGAGGAGGAGAAGAAGGCAATATGACATTCTGCTCTACCAATAAGACACTTTGCAGGGTGGCCCAGCACAAATTAGTTATAGCACTCATGCAGAACCACACCTCCATACAAACACATTTATTAGAACATAACTAGCTCATTTTCCCAACACAAAGCACCTTCCACTTGCTTTATTGCTCCATGTGTACTGACTGAGTTAGTTTTTTTCATTCCAGCATCAGTTTATTGAAAAGTTAAACATACTCTATGTATGAATACAAATTCTTGTCCATTTAATATAGAATACAGAAGTGGGGCGTGGCTTACTTTGCTCATAGAACATTACTGATTTGTATTAATGCGTTGATATATATCTGTTTGAACTTTCATAAAGCTTTCTTCTTCGCCAACGTATTCTCCATAGATAAAAAGAGCAAAAGCTCATTAAAGATGCAGTTTTAAAAGCTCTGTCTGATCAACATGACTGATCTCCCCGCCACCCCACCACACACAAAGACATACATATATATATATGGAAGAATTGTTCTATGTTCCTAATAAGCTTTGATGCAGTCTGGTTATTGGAAAATAAAGATTTCATATCTAATAATAATATATTTAGATTGTAAGCTCTACGGGACAGGGACCTCCATCCTCATCTCTTTGATTCTTAACTTATTGCCTCTGTACCTTGTATTTAATATCATACTTTATATTTATCAGTTAATTTTGTAAGTTTGTATTCATTTATTGTTCTACTGTTGTAACGTACTAGTTAGGCGGAAGCCAATGAATGATACCACTGGTGAAAATCTGACTCCTTCTGTAAGTAGAGACACCCAGCTAGTTCCGGTTTTCACCAACGCCCTTATGGGGCCCCAGAACTTTCTGCAGCAGTCCTAGCTGGGGCCCCTGGGGCAAGAGGTAACAAAAAACCTTAACCAAAATGGCGCCTAAAACTTCAATGCATGCTACTGCGCATGTCACTGTGTCAACGCGCATGCGCAGTTAAGCCGCGTTATCCCCCCAAATGCGCGCGTACCCGGAAGCGCGGGCTGATACAGGACGTGTCTGCCAGCCGGCGCGACCTTAGGTAGGAGAATGCGCCGGACTGGCAGAGCACCTTACAACTGTATAGTGCCGCATTCATAAGTAGCGCTTTATAAATAAAGATATTTATACATAATGTGCAGCACCTGTAGAAATTGTAACGTCTAATCTTCTTGCGCTGATATAGTACAGAATTAAGGGAAGAGCCTCTTCTCAGCAGGACCCTCAGGAAAGGTTATGCAAGCTCAACTACAACACTTTACATGTCTCTTCAAAACGTAGGCACCGTTAGTTCTAATCCACATAGGTATTTAATTAAACAACAATAAACAAAGTAAGGTACTTCCCTGAGTACCCCAACAAGGAAGGTAAGTAAGTCAAGTTTTAGCAGTTTGCACCATTAACCATAGGAGACAGAAATCTATTAGGAATGTACTATGACAAGAGCTGTCTACCACTACCTTTACCTCATTATGGGGTCCATGCTCCTCAACTTCTCTAAAGCCCTTAGTTACCATAGGGCCCATTTGTTCATTTTCATGTTTGAGGGAAAACAATTGTGATTCCAGACAAAACTGTTTTTTCATGATTGCTAACATATTTAAGAAAAATTAAAAGCGTGGGGGTGAAAAAACACTATCAACTAACATTAAAACACTATTAAATCAGGCCCATTAATGTCAAAGCCTAACTCAGTAAATATGCCATCAGTGGTTTACTTGAAGAAGGCTGGACTAAACGATGGACCTGGAAGGTCGTTGAATAAACATTCAGTAACTTTGTGACACATAAAATTGTCTAACACGTGACCTCTATCCAAAAGGGACTTACTTTTCAGGCAAAGTAAGTCTACTTGGTTATAAGAATCAAAATCTATCCATTGTAATGTTCAGATATATATTTCTGGTATTCACCTAGCTATAACATTTGTCCTATTTCTTTGACCAAAGAGGACATTATCTTAAAGTAGACAGAAAGGTTATTAAACATGGCTTACCCTAATAATGGTCTGTCTTCTTGTGAATCTAATTGCTAGTTTTAATTATGTTTAAAGCAGTTTTTTCCTGTCCAGTTTCTGCTCATGGCTATCTTCATGCTACCACCATGTTTGAATTTGCTTCTTAAAGAGAGAGCAGTTACTAGAGAATGACAGCAAGCAGCCAGAAATGAGTCAGTGTTTTGCTTATACCTTTACATTGAGAAATACTTTTCACAGGCTTTCCTTCTCTTTTAAAAAAAAAAATCACCATTGCATTGGAAATAAAAACTGAATCAGAGATGTTTAGCAAGTGCTTTATCTGCATGGCTGTACATACAAGACTGCCACGTTCAAGAAAACAGAAAGAATTGGCAAGGGCTCCCAAGACAAGACCTGTCCTCGACTGGCCTAAAAGTGAGCTGGCAAGCGGCAGGAAGAGGGGGGGGAGGTCCGGCAAAAGAAGTATGTGCTTAGTACCACTGCCATCCCCATCATTGTGCTCTACGCACATATGTCTTCTGCCCACCCCTAGTTCTAGCTTTAAAAGCACCTGATAAACAAATCCCACTAAATTTTGTTATTATTTTCTAGAATGTATATGTATTTTAAAGGAGAAGGAAATGCATTTTGGAATTTTACTGCCAATAGATTTGCCACATTAGTGCCACCTAGAACACTATATTTATTCTGCAGAAACCATTACCATACCTGAGTAAATGGCCCTAGAAGCTTTCTTCGTTTGCTTAAGATAGCAGCTGCCATTTTAGCTTGATCTCTGTAGCTTCCTGCTGCAGGGCTAGCTGTTGGTAGCTCAGATTACACATTCTGATGGGAGGTGGGAAGAGTTCTTATGAATTCTTATGGGAGGGGGAAGCAGAAGAGCAGACTTCAGCCCCGGCAATGAAGGATTCAGGAAGTCAGATACCCTAAGAACATGTTTACACAAAGGAAGACAAGAAATCCTGTGTTTCTTTTGATAGAGGACTCAGTACAGCGTTTCTGTGAGTGCTTATGGCTGTATATACATAGACCTTTCTGATAAAGCTTACTTAGTTTTTACATTTCCTTCTCCTTTAAACAAGAAAAAACATTGAACAAAGTCTGACTTTGCCAACTGAAGGGTAAGCCTTCTACATAATTTTAAGAGCATGTTAACACTAGCTATTTAGAATGTATGGGGAGTTATTTGTAACTATCAGAATAGTCTTGTAATGATACGCACAGTATGATCACTGACACGCTATATTATACTGCTACATTTTTTCCATTTTCAAAGAAATGACTGTACTGATTAAATATGACACATTGCTGTTTTTTTCCTAAAAGCATCTAATGCAAATCTCAGAATTCCTATTTTCTCTAGCCTCCCTTTCTCATTGATGAAACACATTATATGGAAGAATATGGGACAGGTTCTCTAAGTTAATGAGTAGCAACTAAGGCGCATTAAAATCCATTAGTGAATCTCTTCTTTGATATTACAATGTAATTCCTTGAATCTCTCTGTCTCTTCCCCACAATACCCAAGTGACATCTCCCAATGATGATATGACACAGGAAAATAAGAATTTCTTTTTCACTTTTGTATCATAAAACTGCTATGTTCAAGAAAAGAGAAAGAATTGCTAAAATGGGAATATACAATAGCATACATTTACAGTACTGTATAATTCAGTTATGCTGGATATTTGTAATTAAGTGATAGATATAACATTTATATATTTTATAAGTATATTAATAATTTGCTAAGAATAGGAGTTAGTAAACTGCTTGTACTTCGTAGTTTCTATTCGTTGCCACTGGCTCAGTTGGGCAGTATTTGTGGAGTCGCGGAATAGGTCCCAGAGCAACTATTGTTTGTTATATTCTTGTGGCTTGGCCTACATGTAGAGTATAATGGTTTCTAAATCTCTTACCTACTTGGATTACTTATTAGAACTGCCTTTTTAGACTATTTCTTACTTGTATGTTGGTGGCTCTATGTATGGTATAACTAGCCTATGGGCTTGGGAATGTCTACAGGCTCAAGGTCTTATTCCTAGTAGGAACTTTTACTATCAACGTCTAGGCATGTCCATTTGGACATATGAAAAACCATTACACCTGCAATTTCTGGTGCATTAGGGGAAAACCATCGAGAGGCACTCTGGAGTTAGGCATGATCAAAAGGTGATTTTGCTGAGTATTCTATTATTATAAAAGGGTCATAAGAATTATCTAATTTTAATGCTATAGAGACCTCATGCATGACCAGGCCACATAATAAATTAATATCTCCCCATAGTGAGAGTTTATTAATGACTGATTTGAATACACATTATGAAATGTTTGGGTTTTTTTTAGAAAAGTCATTTCTAAGAGTCTTTCTGCCCCTTACCTAAAATTGCTAGTTATCTAATGCAAACACCATTTATAAGGTATAGTGCGAAATGGACATCAATTGGACTTTTGTCCAAATGATATCATTATAGTTTAGAAAAATTCCTTGTGCTGAAAAGCAATATACTTGATCTGGTTAATAAAAGTGGTACCCATCTGAAGTATACCTTGGCTTGCAGAACTAAAAATCCTAGTATCAGAGTTTATAGTCCCTCACCAAGGACCACACAACACATTTCTGTTCTATCCCAACACTTGGTGCACTGGTGCATAAGCATTCTCCAAGATATTTCCTAGAACACCATTCTAATCCATTTTCCAGAGAAAGCAGAAGGTGGTTACTGAAAGAAGAGAATAGGGAGAGAACTACATGTAGAGTATAATGATTTCTATATCTCTTACCTACTTGGATTCCTTATTAGAACTGCCTTTTTAGACTATCTCCTACTTGTGTATTGGTGGTTCTATGTATGGGTATAACCAGTCTATGGGCTTGGGAATGTCTACAGGATCTAGTAAGAACTTTTACTATCAACGTCTAGGCATGTCCATTTGGAAATATGAAAAACCATTACACCTGCAGTTTCTGCTGCATTAGGGGAAGACCAAAGCGAATGGTCTGCTTGGGACCTGGATAAGGGATGCAGGTGAGGGATACAGTCAGAATTTGGATCAATAAAACTTAAGCTTGCTAAAATAATTTAAATAAACAATAAATTGTCCAAAAATAAATAATTTTTTCAGCTAAAGATTTTCTTATGGGGTAGAATTACCCAAAAAAAGTAAAAAAGGTGCTCAAGCCTTCAGCTTAAGGGAGAGGAGTATTCAAAGCAAATTACCTAAAAAAATAAGTATAGTCTGGCACAAAAACTGGACCAAGGAAAACAAAAAAAATATATATGGTGCAGTTAAAACATATCAGTTTTATTCAAAGACAAACATCTCAAACGTGGACAGCCTTATGCGCTTTGTACCAAAAGGGAGCACGTAAGTGCTAATTATGCATAGAATTATCTGTTTGCACTTTTCCAAGCTTCGGAGTGGGACAAGGGGGACCACATCGCTAGTGCAGAGGGTGCAATTGCCCCGACTCTCAGGGGCCCACCAACCCATGCTCACAGCCTGGCTGCAACTGGGGGAGCACCCCCGTGCCCCCCCATCACAGCTGCAAGGGAGATGAAAAGGCATGCATGAGGGGTTGGAGGGTTGAGGTGTTGGATACCTCTGTTCCTCCCCCAGCCCACCTCCATTGAATACAGTGCTACCAAATTCTAAATATAATGGTGAATATAATATTTTTATATTATAGTCATACAGGCAAGCATCATATATAAATTAATATCTAATATTAATTCAAATACAATATGCAAAGCGTAGACAGGGTTGGAAAGGCCTGGCGGGATACTGGAAAAAAACACAAGAGCCCCAGCCTTGTAAGGGCTGTAAGGGAGATGGTCTTTCTGTAAATCTGAGCTTTCTAGATAAGGAGTTTCCATACAACAAATCTGTAACTGTAAAACAAAAGACAGGAAACCTATATAACCATTGTTCGCAGTTCAACCTTGATTCTCTCATTGCCCAGAATTTAGAAACCATCAGCTCCAATGTAAAACCCCAGAAGATGCAGCCTGCAGCCTACAATGCTGGTGCTAATGCATTTTGTATTTAAACATTCATTATCATTTGTAGAAATACACTTAACTGTGATATATACATAGAGAATTCTGTTCTCTCAGTAGCCCTGTTTGTCTGAAAAGACTGTTTAATGATGTTTGTAAAGGAAGCATATTATCACACACTCAGGTCTAATTGATTAAGTAGAGGGAGTAGCAGGTCATGGTAATTTGTGAGCGCATCTGATCTTCCCCATTAACTGCAAATAAGTGGGATTAGTTGCAAGTGCCAAAGGAAGCTTTTTACAAGATAAATAAAAGGGTTTGATAAATATTAATCAATAAGTGGCTATGCAAAGTGCTCTCATCAAATTAAAACTAAATTAATATCTTTATGAACTTAGAGGAACTGTTGTGAAAAGTGGTATTCAGTTTTTAAGGAAGTTTTGGGCAACTTTTAGAGCTAGAAGCTGTTGTATAAGTACAGCCTATGAGCTAAGGTGGCAGGTAATGGGGGAGCTTGAGTAAAGATGGATTCTTCTCTTCCAACCCTTACAGTTCTTTTCTTCCCATAATTCCAATTTTCACACTCGAGATCCTTTAACGAGCAGTACCAAACACATAGGGGCACATTTACTAACCCACGAACGGGCCGAATGCATCCGATTGCGTTTTTTTTCGTAATGATCGGTAATTTTGCGATTTTTTCGTATTTTTTGTGATTTTTTCGGCGTCTTTACGATTTTTGCGTAAAAACGCGAGTTTTTTGTAGCCATTACGAAAGTTGCGCAAAGTCGCGATTTTTTCGTAGCGTTAAAACTTGCGCGAAACGTCGCGCCTTTTAAAGGAACAGTAACACTAAAAAATAAAAATGTTTTAAAAGAATTAAAATATAATGTCCTGTTGCCCTGCACTGGTAAAAGTTGTGTGTTTGCTTCAGAAAGACTACTGTAGTTAATAGAAATAGCTGTTGTGTAGCCATGGGGGCAGCCATTTAAATTGAAAAAAGGAGAAAAGGCACAGGTTACATAAACAGATAACAGATAAGTAGCCTAGATTCCCATTGTATTCTACACAGTTATCTGTTATCTTCTTATGTAACCTGTGCCTTTTCTCCTTTTTTCAATTTAAATGGCTGCCCCCATGGCTACACAGCAGGGTATTTATATAAACTATAATAAGGTTTATGAAGCAAACACACAACTTTTACCAGTGCAGGGCAATAGTACATTATATATTAATTATTTTTATACACTTTCATTTTTTGGTGTTACTGTTCCTTTAAGTTTTAACGCTACGAAAAAGGAGCGACTTTGCGCGCAAGTGTTAACGCTACGAAAAAATCGCGACGCAAAAAATACGAAAAAATCGCAAAATTACCGAAAAAGTCGCAAAATGTTCGTTTCCAATCGGAATTTTTCCAATTCGGATTCGAAATCGTGTCTTAGTAAATCAGCCCCATAAGGTATGACAAAGGGATCCCATTGGACCCTAAAGTTTAGTATTAGAAACACTCTACCTCAACAGTAAGGGAGAGAGATGAAAGAGCCATATTAAAGACCACAGGTAACATTTACTAATGGGGGTTAAGTTCATCTGCATCTCAGTCTTCCATGTATTTGGCATTTTCTCAGAATATCAATGTAATTGCACCCACCACAAACTGCTGTAAGATACAAGCTATTCAGATACATGTGGCAAAATTAAAGCTTGTAAATATAAATTGCAGATTGGGCATCATGCCATCAAGCCGTGGGCATTTACTTACATGCCCTCAGTTGGGCACAACTTTAAAGACAATGGGAGAGACTGGGGGAGACAGGGAGACACTGATCAGGGCAAACTACAAGGCACGCTACTTCTTACGCCAGTGCCTCATTTACATTAAAATACCCAACTGCCATATTGGGACACAACCACTTTGTGTATTGTTTTATAACACTGGCAAACATTTTACATTTTCTGAGTTTGCCAATTTCAGCAAAATTAGTGGATGCATTTAACCACGATATAGAACTTAAATAAGAAAGCAACATATACATAGGTCATGGGATCAGCATTAACCCCCCCCATGAACAAACAATAATGGAAGCTCTACAAAGACATATAAAAACAGAGGACAGAAAACGAGTTAGAGAGTTAACTAAATGACAAATGACACCAATTCTAGGTTTAGACCTGTTAGTTAATTAGACCTGGGGTGATTTAAGAGTCACAAGGGTTTTTTTCAGTACAAATGTGCTCTGAATGTGCTATAAAATCTACTTATAGTAATGAGCCATTGTCTACCTGCAAATGATGAACAGCTCAATTTCACTTCTGCTAATACATCAAAGCCCCAGAGGATCTGTTCCAAGCCCTTCTGATTTAGTGGTGTCTTCCTGGATACTTGCTGTCTAACTACAACCATACCTTTATCAGGGCAGAGATGACTCTATTTTACACTATTAACACTTAATAATACAAGTGCTGTAGGATAACTTATATTAGCGCACATTCCCTATAAGATTTTGTTGCACAAAAATGCCTGTACGAGATTGAAAATATTTTTTAGTTAAACCAAACGGCCATAGAATATTTACACTTACCGGCTTCATCAAGGAATATCTTGTGGGTAAATCAAAATCACTTACTACCTGTCACATGGAGTTGTACAACTCTCTGCTTCTGACTGCATGCTAAAATTAAGCTTTTGTGTGTAATGAAACCTGCCTAAATATCCTAATTAATTAAATGAGGATAGCTGGTCTGCTTAAATACTCTTTTTTAATCTTAATTTCCATAATGTCCATAATTACTCAATCAAATGAAAGAAAACACATGGCAATATGAGAGAATCCATCTGAAACACAGAACACAAGTCATTCTTGTTTATTCTTGCTCGTTAGGTACCACTGCCCCCTACAGGTAACAGAACATATGGCTTCAGCCTGCAAGAGATTCCATATTCTGAGTTCTGCTTTTGTGTTCTTTCAGCTCTTTTGTTCAGATGTTGTTGTCCTTGATGCTTTCCTGTAACAAAAATGCCTCTCATGTTCCCTTTAGAAGCAACTGCTCTATTATTCCCTTGATGTTTTTACATAAATGATAACAACAACAACTAAAGAATCATTTTGATTGACAGTTATGCCAGAGCTTGACACAGTGACCCCTGCATAGTGTAAGGAGATCGATGTCCTTGGTACAAGTGTAAAATACACTTTCATTATTTCTGTAACAATTGCTAGGTTTTCTATTCTATTTGATATCAAGGGTATTACAACATAAAGTTCTGTTCAAAAATGGAAGGTGACAGTCTCCCATCCCCAATTTAAGGGATTTTAGTGATGAATAATTTTAGACGTTTTAAAGCAACTGAATTAAAATTCTGCTGTTTCTTTTTGTGGCCCAGCTGGCCCCTGAAATGTCATCATTCTACCCCCAAATCATTGTTACTTCTCCCCAAAATGTTGTGGCTCCACCCTCTTTACCCAATCCCACCCCTTTATGTCATAGGATGGTAAGTCCAAACTAAAAGGTGCCAACCCTACCTGCCTTCTAGAGCCTGAGACAAAGCAGCTGAGGACTACAGGAAGCAATACAAAGGCCGACCAGGTACACTCTGCACCTTCTTAACCCACAGCCCAAAGGGACAGAGATATGGGAAGCCACATACCGTATGGCCACCATCATGTTGTGGGCTTTGACTTAAGAATGGATCAGCAGGGATAAAGAGAAACTGCCCCTCTTCACTTCTGCAGATTACATTTTCTAACCTGCCTAATACCCATAGTACGTGGATATCAGACAGGATAGGCAGGCCACAATTTCGGCCATCGTTCCATATAATATCGGTACATGGATCGTCAGCTTAGCATGACAGTCTGAGACCGTAACAACCAAAGAAAATTTGCAGCCAATTCTTGTGAATTAAACTTAGTTACTCATTCCAAAATCTACAATAATCAGTTGTGCAAATATGGTCATATTCGTACACATAACCCCAAGTTAGCACCACAGTGCACTATGTAAAATCATACATATTTATAAAAGTGCGATTGACTTCGATGGTCTATACCAAGTCTGTGGTGGTGAGAAATCATGGCAGAATAGTTATCATTAATCTGGTTTATGAAAAAAATACACACCTTTATAAAAAGTATGATCTGTTCTTTGCGCTGGGTTATTTCAAATAGATGGTATATAGCTAGGATATCTACAACAGATTTGAACTACAGGTATAGGACTCGTTATCCAGAATGCTCGGGACCAAGGGTATTCCGGATAATGGGTCTTTCCATAATTTGGATCTTCATACCTTAAGTCTACTAAGAAATCAATAAAACATTAATTTAACCCAATAGGAATTTTTTTTCATCCAGTAAGGATTGATTATATCTTAATTGGGATCAAATATAAAGCACTGTTTTATTTTTACAGAGAAAAAGGGAATCAATTTTAAAAATCTGAATTATTTGATTAATATTGGGTCTATGGGAGACGAGCTTTCCGTAATTCGGAGCTTTCTGGATATCGGGTTTCCGGATAACGGGTCCCATACCTGCACTAGGTTTTTTGGTACTTTTCATTTTTATGGAAACACGTGTTGGTTTTTAAAAAGTCTGTTCTTTTATATCAGCGTGCGTTTAATAAGGCTAGGTTGGATAGATCCTCAACATCTAGGCAGCATCAAGATTCTTATTGTCTTTTCACCCACAGTTTATTCAATTTACAGTTTCCTAACAGGGTACATTTCCCATTCCTGGTACTGGGATCGTTACTTGTAAGTGAAATGTTTGCTACAGATCTCCAATATAAAGTACAAAACTACCCAATTTGTTCAACTTTCTTTGTGGTCCTTCATGCAGGACAACAATGTAATCCTACAAAAAAACTCTTCCTTCTAAAAATGTCTTCTCTTCCCTTACACAAGGGGGTTACTGAAAAGATGCTAAGCAGTTGAACCTGGCAAATTGTACATTTCATTATAACAGTAGATAGATAAAAAATTTCTTGGTCAACCCCCTGTATTTTATATAGTCAAGGATTCCTATTAGTGAACTGAATAAAAGTATGCAGTATATGTATGGGTATTGGCTGTCAGGTATAGCCTGTGCTATACTTAGGACACTGACACTTCTAACAAAATCCAAAATGGTGACCACCTGTGACAACAATCCTGAATCATTACTGTTATTACTGTCATTGCTGAAACTTTGCGTTGGTTCAGTTCAGTATATAAAATATGACATTTCTACCCATATTTGTTTTTAAGGTTTAGTTCTCCTTTAACAAGATAGTGTGTCCACAATCTCTAAGAAGATTCTGGATAAAAAAGGGAGGTGTACAGTGGTTCAGAAATGTCCTCCTTTGCTTACTTTAATACATTTGTATTTTAACATTCAGAACATACAAATATGGTGCAGCCCTAAAAGGATTAATTTTCTACGCTTCTGTGTGTGCAGAGGTATAAATGTAATTGCTGAACAATATTACTTAAGACAATGATCTCAGTTATGAACTAAAAATGCTTTTAATGATTTTAATGAACTTATAAGCACCTTTAAGTAACCTAAATTCAATTTGTATCTAGTCCAGGCACAGGGTGAGATTCTAAAGGTGTTTAGAGATCAGGTAACTAAAGACTTAAGTAACACAGAATTGAATCATAAGCAGTGATCAGATTTGCCAGAAGCTAAACACCAAGCATTAGAGGCTTTAACTAGCAATTTAAATATTAAAGGAGAAGTACGTAGATAAGGGAACTAATCCATAAGGGCTCTGGCACACAGGGAGATTAGTCGCCAGTGACTAATCTCCCCGAAATCGCGGTAGCTTCCTCTCAAGGCAACTTCCGCAATTTCAGGGAAATCACGCCGCCGCGTATGACATCCCACCGGCGATTGACATTTTCGCCGGTGGGATGGCATTTCGGGGAGATTAGTCGCCTGCGAACAGGGAGATTTGTTGCGGGCGACTAATCTCCCCGTGTGCCAGAGCCCTAATGGCGGCAAAACAATCCTATTGAGTTTAATTAATGTTTAAATTATTTTTAGCAGACTTAAGGAGATCCAAATTACAGACCAGCAAAAATTAGACCGGCACAACAGGTGTGATCCAAATTACAGAAATATCCCTTATCCAGAAACCTCTGGTCCCAAGCATTCTGAATAACAGGTCCCATACCTGTAGCTGATTAAGGATTAGCTAGTTAGTATTATACAATTTGGATCAATTTGTTCAGCCTTTGCTTGCTTAGAGAAACTTTGCACCTTTTGTAATTGCTTATTTAAATCTCTAAAAACGATTTTGTGACCAATTTATATAATGCTATCAAAAGTCATTAACTAAAATTGAATTTTACTAAGAGTTTTTTTTTTTATAAAGGTTTTGCTGCAGGCAGAATGTAAGGTTGCTGTATTGCCAACTGGCTGTATAGGAAGGAGTAACATTTATATTAAAGTTTAAAAGGTAACTTCTAGGTGTGTTGTTTTAGCTGATCAAATGTACTAACTGCGGACTTAGTGGAAATTTCCAATTGGTTTTTGCCCAAGATTTTCTTCCTAATAATGAAGGTATCTTCTTCTTATCATAATTAAATACATAAGAAAGTTATTGCAAAAAATTCTCAACGGTTAGGGATATGTAATCGTATATTATACACAAGGATAGAACTTTATTTAATCAAAAACTCCTTTATCATTCAATTAATGTCATTCTGAGACTTTCATCAGCCTCAAAAGAATGTCACTTTCTTTTATTTACTCAAAACAGAATATTCTTAATAATTCAGTAGCTTACTCTGTGAACTATGTCTTGATAGAATGAATTCAATTAGGTTGAAAGTAATTTTTAATATGCATTGGCTTGGGTAGTCTCTGCAGTCAAGTGAAAAGATTTTGATTATGCCTGGGTGTTACACCATCCATTATTAGGCTAATGGCACTCATTTGGCTTTCTACATGATTAATCAACACAGAAAAGTCAGCCAGACTGTGAAAAATACCAAAATGAGGTGCATAAGTGACTTTCAGCTGAGAGACCTGGAAGCTGTCATTTCCCAGGGGGACTTGCCAGTTTTTGGGAAGACACACCTTGCTTTCTTTGGCTACATGCCAGTCACATTCCCTGCATGGGAATTGGATGGGTCAGAGGGAAAGTTCAAACATAACCCCTCGAATCCCTGTGTAGCTCAACTGGGACTTCTGTAACAAACGAGAGAACAGAAAGCTGTGTAGGAGAAGATGCAGGCATCCAAGGTCCACACTGGCAGCACTGGAGGACCCTCCTTAAAGGAACAGTTTAATACCAACAGAAAGTATGTGAGCTATGAGTAGGGGCAATTTGTTGGCTGTAGAACAGTGATCCCCAACCAGTGGCTCATGAGCAACATGTTACTCACCGCCCCTTTTGATGTTGCTCCCAGTGTCCTCAAGTAGGTGCCCTTTTTTAAATCTCTGGTTTGGAGACAAGTTTTGGAAGCACAGAGACACAGTTTTACTCCAAGCAGAGCATCCTGCAAGCCAGCAGTCCACATGGGGCTACCAAATAGCCTATCACCAAAGAACTGTCTTCATGCTTGTGTGGCTCTCCAACACTATTTACATCTGAGTGTGGCTCACAAGTTAAACAGTTTGGTGATCTCTGCTGTAGAATCACTACCAACTTCTCACAGTCTTGGCTAGCCTATGTGAATTTTCTATAAGATATTGCTGCAGAACAAATGCAAAATGGAGACCCACTAGGCTTTGTATTTAAATTGCAAAAAACTGGTACAAAGAATTAGGCCTAAAATGTTGTAATTTGTCGTTTTAGCTTACTTCATTAACCAAGAGGGACGGTCATTCCAGAATCTTATTCCTTATTAGGGCTGTGGCAGATGGGGAAATTAGCCGCCCGCAACAAATCTCCCTTGTCGCGGGCAACTAATCTCCTGGATATGCCATCCCACCGGCTTGAATGTAAATCGCCAGTGGGATGGCATATGCGGTGCAGCGATTTCCCGAAATCCCGGAAGATTCCTCTCAAGGCAACTTCTGTGATTTCGGGAAATCGGAGCGCCACATATGCCATCCCACCGGCGATTTACATTCAAGCCCGTTGGATGGCATATCGGGGAGATTAGTCGCCCGTGACAAGAGAGATTTGTCGTGGGCGCCTAATCTCCCCGTCTGCCACAGCCCTAAAACTCTCAAAAATATTTCCCACCACTGATGTCAGACTTATAGTTTTCATGCTAAGAGTGGGATGCCTTTTGAATAACTACACCACATTAGGTATTCACCTATTTCAACACCATGCCAGATATCATCAGATAGTTCACAAATCATTATCTGGTTTAAATTGCCTAGTTTCTGATTTGCATGCTCTATTTGCCTCCTTGTACCTATTAAATGTTTCAGCTTACCCAGCTAACGAGTACATTAAATCTACTTTTTTCTTACAAACCAGAATGCTAACAGCAGTAGGATTTATAGCTAATAATGTAGGATTTAGAAATTCAACATTGTGCTGCCAGTAAGGTGTGTTACCTGCAGTAGTATAATATAGGGTTATATCTGCAACTGAAATATTAAATATATTCAAGTCTGGCCCATGATTTAGCCACAGGGACACCCATAAAGAAGCAACAACAATTATTGACAACCAGGAGGGCTTTGCTCTAGACACCAAACCCACATATAACATATATAGCCACAATTTGAACTCAGTGTTCACTAAGTGCCCATGATTTTTCACATATGGAAAATATACTATAAATTTGAGTAAAAGCTGACATGGGTGCCTCAGGTGAAGGGTTTATTGCTGGCACCCATGGACCCTTTCACCTGTAACATGTTTAGAAAAGATATAAGAACCAAGTTTTTCATTGAGCCACTTTTTAGTAGACAATATCGTTCTTTGGCATTTACTGTTATCAAAGTCTTTTAGCTTTTTGGCTTTGGATCACAACAGTCCCTTAAGATGGGGCAAGGGTTCAAGCAGTGTCCTGTCAGTGTACTCCAGGTTATTAATGTGGCCTTCTACTTCAGTCACCTGCTTTCTCAGGGCTTTTGTATCCACTCCCAGGAAATAAGTCTCAGTGTTTACCAGTCAGTAAGAAGAGGGTAATTATACTTTCTCTTATATCAACTACAAAGGCTAGATCCCCAGGGACAATAATTTAGAAGCTATGCTGGCTTCTTTTTCCTGGATTGAAAATTCAAAAGGCATTTTGTTCAGCCTAATATGCAAACTGATCAAGGGTGCACTCTTTGCTTCTCTCTGAGCCCATATTGGTGCTCTACACTGGTATTCTGCTGGCCATCACCTACCATGTGCTGACAACAGGTCATAGAAATTAGTAGTAGGAGGGTGCATATTAGAAATGTTTTTTTAATTAAGAAGCTGGGACCATAAGGCCCCTGGCCACCAAAGTGTTTTTTGGTTTTTAACCACTAGACTCCCAGAAGGGCAGTTTTGTTGTATGTGACCCTGCAATTTCTGATGACACCAGTGTTCCACTCACTATAATGATTTTAAGGACACATTCACACTCCATATTGTACCCCTCCCCAGTTTTCTTTTGTAGTCCTCTACAGCATTTAAATGAAAACTCAAGGGGTCAAAACAATATCATAACTTTATATCTGTGGGGTAATTCACCCAATTGTGTCTATGCGGGTATCATCTGTCACTGTATTGTACATCATTTCCTACTGATATTACAGAGATGTAATTGTTACTTTCTGTTGGACCAACTGACTCCATTGATTTACTCTCCACTGGCCAATCATCTGCTCCTTCTATTTCTGGTGCACTTGTAGACCAAATGTTATTTGTAATATTTGATTGGTTGGTAACTTTTGTTGCTTGGTGGCCCTGTACCCCTTCTGAAAGCCTTTTAGGTGTTTATGCTGGGGTCTCTGCTATGGGGAACTCTCCTCCCCTCTCTTCCATTCACTCATCAGCCCCGGACTAACGCCTTCCCTACCCCTGGCATTATCGACATGTAAGCAGCAAAATGCTGCAAAATCTTCATCTGTGTGGAGTAAAGAGACTTCCTTTTACTGGAAGCCCACCAAGGCTGGTCACATTGGCTGCCACTGCACCCTTCTCTCCTTCTGCTACATCAAACTCCACCATCTCACCCTCACCCACACTGGAAAGAAACTTCCATAGATTACGCAAACAGATCTTTCTTGACATCATTTCTGTTGAGAAAATTCATAGCTGATCCTAACAAAATCAGCCCCAGAGAGAGCTTGAAAAGAAAAATCAGCTCAAAGGACAGCCTAAAAAGAAAAATCAGCCCAGGGGAGAACCTAAATAGAAAGATGAGGCCAGAAGAGAGATTAAAAAGAAAAATCAGCTCAGAAGAAAGGCAGAAAAGAAAAAAAAACGGGGAAACTAAAAAGAAAAATCAACCGAGAAGAGACCATAAAGAGAAGAAACCCTGCTCACTGTGCCAAAATGTATATGAAGAGAGCATAAAATGAAAAATTAGCTCAGGAGAGAGCATAAAATGAAAAATTAGCTCAGAAGAGAGCATAAAATGAAAAATTAGCTCAGAAGAGAGCATAAAATGAAAAATTAGCTCAGAAGAGGCTAAAAAGAAAATCAGCCCAGAAGAGAGGCTAAAAACATAAATCAGCCCAGAATAGAGGCTAAGAAGAAAAGTCAGCTCAGATGAGAGGCTAAAAAAAATATCAGCCCAGGAACAAGCAACACACACCTGCAAGTATCACCTTCTAAAGCGTTCAGTTCTAAATCAGCATGGAAATCTGCAGGTATCCAGTATAACCTGGCTGTGCTTCTCAACTGTTCTGCCCACTCAGCAATGGCCATGTTAGTGTCGTTACATGTAGTCACTCCAAACATTGGTATTGGCATCATGGCAGTAGAAGCTCTTCTAACAGGTCCAGCACTTGAGACCCTGCTCACAGCGCCAAAATGTAAACAAACTTTAACACTATTTTTTTATTCTTTTGGTACTGATGAAGACATCAGCTCAACTCAACTTTTAATGTAAGAAGGTAACAGTTTTAGTGAAACATTAATGTAGCATATATACTAATCAGCAGGCACCAGTGCTATTGTATGGTGTTTCTATTTCCTTACACAGGGAGCAAGGACTTAGTGAGTTAATTTCTAAATGAAGATCCGGACCCCCATGTCTCTTTCTCTGTGGGCAGGCCTGGTAATAGTGGCAAGAAGGGATTAATGTCAGTACATATTCCTGTCTATCAGGGCATAAGCAACACTCCCTACTTGCAGAGTTTGATGCAACAGATCTCCTTAACCTGTCCTTATTCAGATGTGCCAGCTTTTATGCATAGATAAACTTCCAGAAGAGTTGCAACACTTGTGCAGAAGAGCAATTCTACCATCTGCTCCAACCACAGCTCTTAAATGTCCAGGGCCCTTCCAGGACTACTCCCCTTGTTAAGCTGACCCTCTCTCTTTCTGCTCCTTCACAAAAAACAAAAAACCCCAAGCGCCCCCCTGTTCTCAGCTCGTACCAAAAGTTGATGTTTTAGTATTTACACATTTAGCAACACATCAACATTGTATATATTAAGGATACATTCACACTCCATATTGAAGGGAGGTTGGAAGTTGTAGTTCTGCAGCACCTGGAATGTCAATTACTGGTATCTGCTTCTGTGTGTATTCATGTAATAGTGAATCAGCCCACCACAAACAGCATTAACAATGTCTTTCTATCAGTGCAGAATTTAGACAATAGAATCTAACTTCACATTAAAAATGTAATGCTGAACTTTTTGCCATTTACTGCATTACAGCCTCAGCCAGCAGACGTACCTTGTCCACAATACTGTGAAAGTTCTTTCTGATAAGAGTACTTGCCAGTGTTATTGGCTATAAAACATATGAAAGTGCCAATGGGATAAGTGCAGTTGTTGAACACTTTTATACAATCATTGTGTCTGGATAAACTGGAAGATTGGGATGCAGTGTATAAGCAATGAATGCTGGCAGAAAACAAAAAACCCAATGGATATTTTATTGAGGAATTAAAATGGAATGAGGAATAGCTAAATAGAACTTATTCGTTGGTATCTGACTTGTAATGCTTTAGTGTGCGGGCAGAGGGATCTGTTGCACTAATCCATCGAGGCATCCAGTAGTGAGTCAGCCAGCCAGCACGCCCCGGGTAATACTTTTCAAAGATCTGGCGATAGAAGTAGCCTTCCTTTGTCTTAGGTGGATTAAAAGGAAATTTTTCAGCTGCCTTTTCCAACACAATATTATCCACCTGCAGAAAGGAGATTCAAGTTACAATAGTTCCTTCAATTAAATTTTTTTTTTAAAAAAAAGGTAGAAACATGTATGCTTTCTTGTTTAATACTTAATGACAACCAGTAGGGAGGTGATTAATGCACCTAATTGAGGAATAGGTTTGTCTGAAGGAAGATTCAAACTTCGCCTTGAGTGGTGGTATCATTCACCACTGAAGAATGAGAAATGTAGAAATGTTAATTAAAATAGTGGTTCCCTTTTAGTACTGTACAGAATATCCTATTCCCAGCAACTTTGCAATTGCTTTCTTTATAGTTTATGGATTATTTGCCTTCCTCTTCAGCCTCTTTCCAGCTTCCAAATGGGGGTCACTGTCCCCTGCAGCAAAAAAACTATTGCTCTGTGAGGCTGCTGAACAAAAAAACTAAACTTGAAAACCACAAAAAAAAATGACCAACTGCAAATTGTTTTAGAATATCAATGTCTATGTCATACTAAAAGTTGATTTAATGGTGATCATTTCACTTTCTTTGAATTTAAATCTAGCCAACAGAGCTTGTCTTAAGAAATATGTCACCAAGATGGACAGCAACACCAGACAGATTGCTTTTTACGTTTGTATACATCGTCATTTTTACTTAATGGAGTCCTGCTAGATTGTGCATAATTAATATGTGGTAAGCACCAAATCCTAACAAATTTTCTGCAAGTGCCTTATTGCTAGCATTTTAAATAAAGTGTTAAAAGCATATGTCCCTGTGTCACTCCAAACATCTACTTCTGTCCTCCCTGTAAATGACCTCCCTAGGGCACGCTCAATAAATAATGTACGATAATATAACGTCTGCGATTAGCTCTGGAGCATAATTAGATAAATAATCCAATCCAAAGTAATGGAAAGCTCAAAAAGAATATGGAAAGAAAATTGTACCTTTGTAAATTTTATTACAGGGAATTTGACATTTTCCTCTTCTAAGATAATTCAGTATTTATTTAACTTGGTATTTTTTATTTGATTTTTATATTTTCCTTTTTTGTTGCGTAGCCACTGAGTTTCACATTGTAATATGTCTTAAAATGTCTGATACCCTACAAAGATCTAATTAGAATTGATTAAATTATCTGACCTGTTGCAAATACATAGGAGACGCCACTGCTGAAGTATTTTGGAGATATATTGTATTAGATTATCAGAAAGTAAGTTTCTCACATTAACTAGAAACCAAATAACAAATATCGTACCAACCTCTTGCTCCTAACGCTGCACTTTTTAGGTACTTGTTGATATGTCAGGTACCCAAGTTATACGCAAAAATAATTTACTGATGATTGTTCACTTGTGATTTTGGCTCCCCTTTGAGTTCACTGCTAGTAAGATGCAAGTAGGGATGTATAATGCTGGTATGACTGCATGAGTGCACTTGGACAGCATGGGGAAGCTAAGCTATGGGGAAGCACTTTATGTTAGTGTCATCATTATGAACCACAGATAACATGATTTAATGTGAGGTTATTTGTATAGTGTTTTTAATGTGCAGAGTGCATGTGAAAAAGGATGGAAAGAATCTGTGAAGTCACCAGTGGGTTTGTCAGGTTTGGAAAGCAACGTGGAATGTATCCCACAAATTAAACTGCACTGTTCTACCACCATTATTTTCCGGCATTGCTGCTAAGAATGCTGTTAAAATGTTAGTGTGGGTACAACCAGGGTCAGACTGGTGGGCCCTGGCTCTTGTGGGCCCCCGGCGGGCCAGGCCCGACCGCTTCCGCCCCGACGCATTAAATTTACGCTCTCGGGGAAGGACGTCGGGTGGGGGCCCTGCGAGGGGGGTTAGGGGGGCCCCTCCGGGGGGGGAGGCTATGGGCACGGCCCATATGGGCGGGCTATAGGCACGGGCCCCGGTGGGCCCTTCACCCTCCAGTCCGACCCTGGGTACAACGAAAGTCAGGAAAACTAAGAGCTGATAGATACTGGCTGCATACAGTTCTTTATTCAATCTTGCTTACTCTTTTAACACTGTTAATTCTGGGGGTTTCACTTATTCACCATTAGCACATAACGTTATGAACAGTACTTAGCATATACTCTTCCCTGACATACAGGGCCGGCTCATACTTGTGGCAAACAAATTAATTCCATTGTGGGAATATCATAAATTGGTACAGGTATGGGACCTGTTATCCAGAATGCTCGGGACCTGGGGTTTTCTGCATATGGGGCTTTTCTGTAATTTGGAACTCTATACCTTAAAGTAGAAGGAAAGGCTAAGTCACTTGGGGGTGCCAAAATGTTAGGCACCCCCAAGTGACTTAAATCGCTTACCTTTTAGCTGCGAGCGCTTCCCTCTTCCTGTTTCGCGCGCTTGCGCAGTAGAGTGAATAGTGGAACTTTAACAAGAAAGTCGGCTTTTCACTCTAATGCGCATGCGCCGGCCCAGGGATTTCACCGGCAGAAGAAAGAGAAAGGAGGAAGCGCATCGCTGCAGGTACCCTGGGCTGGTGCTGTTCTCTCCTAACAGGGATTAAAGTCACTTGGGGGTGCCTAACATTTTGGCACCCCCAAGTGACTTAGCCTTTTCTTCTCCTTTAACTCTACTAAAGAATCATCTAAAGATTAAACCCAATAGTACTGTTTTACCTCCAGCAAGGATTAATTCTATCAACTAAAAAGTACTGTTTTACTATTACAGAGAAATTATTTAGAAAAATGTGAATTATTTGATTAAAATAGAGTTTATGGGAGATGGCTTTTTGGATAACGGGTTTGTGGATAACAGTATTTCAAACCATTTCAAACCATGAGACAGTTATGTAACATAATCTATGCAAACTTCTACTAATAATTTTTATTTTACCACTGACCTTACACCCTTCATTGAGAGTCAGACAGACAAACCATTACTGTTTAACTCACATAACTGCTATACATTCGGAGCACCTAATGCCTAAAGTAGCGACTATAATTTACTTAAAATAAGAATAGAATAATAAAAGGCTACAGTACAAGCTGAGCTATTATATCTATTTGTTAGTCTAGTGGAATAAAACAGGGGAAACCAATAATGCTGCAGTGCCATCTGGTGGTTTAGTAAGTGTTTCTGTATAAAAATAATTTCATACTAGTGCACTATTTATTATGAAGCATGCTTAAAAACTGGGATTTTTAAGTTTTTTCTCGGATGGCACTGTATGCCCTTCTCATTATCCCTTTTGATCTAAATAAGGAAGGAGGCAAAGGAGGTAAGAGTTTTAAGTGAAAAACAATATGGCATACCAATGCTGTACTTTATATATTGAATGTACGCCACCAGCCTAAAGTTTCAGAATATCTATAACAGTAATAATTCAGGCCTTTACAATTATACACCGGGGTCACCATCTTAGATTCTGTTAGAACGACAGTCTGGGCAGCTGCTGAGAAGTATAGGGGTCGTCGCAAATCATTAAGTAGAAAATAAGGTTCACATGTCATAGGACCAAATTCTACAGGGCTGACTTATTTTATGTTCTTGATATGCAGTATATAGCCAGTCATTCCCTAAGCTCAGGTAACTTGCAGCAGTACACAGCATCAGCAGAAAAGAAAATGGGGAGCTACTGTGGAATTTGAATTCACCAATCTTGACTTCTAAAGGGCTGTGGTCACCTTAGGCTGGTACAGAAGCCCAAAACATAACGTGCAGCATTTCTAGCATACTCTTTGTTGAGCTTTATTTCTCTTTTAACTATTTAACTCACAACACTCCAGCCAGATCTGACAGCACAATGCTACATTATAATGTATGGCACAAAATGATGGGAAATCCCAGAGAAAGCTTTTAGCTTACGCTTTTTGTACCTTGAGTACCATATTACTGTTAGATCACTGACAGGGACACTGTATGAGTATTGGGCTTCTGGTGCAGCTGACACAAACTGCATTGGACAGTGCTCCACCCAACTGTAGGATTGGATCCCTATGCAGGAGGTTTCTAATTGAAAAGGTTACCGGCATCTTTAATTTAATTCCTGAACCTACATCCCTCAGCCCCACGTCCTTTTGGAGGAGACAAAGGGAAAGAGGCTTAAAAAGCAGGAGATTGGTTAAGAGCTAAATTCTTTATGCAATAAATAGTGACTGTCTATGGCATCTTATAGCAGCCCTAGAATCCAGATTGCCAGTCTGGCATGTCCCACAGAGTGCTCCCTATGTAGGAGATTGAATAGGCCTCAACATAGGCATTTAACCCCTGCAGCCCTTGCAGACAGTTGTCTTTAGCTGAGGTTAGTTGCTATACCTGTTGTTCAATGTGCTCTTGCAGCATAGAAAACCATGATTTCTTCACAGATGTTAAACCATCGCTAAATGCTTCCTTTGGTCTCCACAATACGTCTTTGGGTAGCAGGTTGGAATCTTCAAATGATTCTCTCAAGAGATATTTTTCTATTCCATTCTAAGCAACATAACAGGAAAACAAAATAATACATTTACTCCCATCTTATTCAGTGCAAAGAACTTGTTATTATATACATATTTCATATATGATGTACCTTAGGAATTCTAAGCTCTGGAGGCAAAGAAAGATAATAAGCAGTAAGGCGATGATCTAAAAATGGCACTCGGAGCTCTAGACTGGAGTAAAAAAAAAAAAGAAAAACTGTCATTACAAATCAAACACAATAACACTTTTACAGCTAGAAATGTCTCTCTAACAGATGGGAACATTAGTGGCAGCTGCTATTGACAAAGCAGCCAGCCAATCATTCCCCCTTTTACTTCCCCTTTACACAGTAGCTAAGCCACGCAGTGTTACTTGGCAGTGTGGTGTACATGTGTGTTAAACTAATCTTGTCCCTAATTATTAATTTGTAATCAACTTAAAAAATAACCGATAATGCCTAATTCCATTAGGCTAAGGGCACACTGCGGGGCATATTTATTATAGTGTGTAAGCCAACATCACAGGTTTTGATGCCTATAGCAACCAAATTTCAACGGTCACCTAAAAGTTAGAAAACAAAAGCAAAGATCAGATTGGTTGTGATAAGCAACATCACTGGGGATGTTGGCTTACACACTATTATAAATATGCCCAAGTGTACAGTCTGCTCCTATGTGTAGCTCCACTGAGCACAGCGTCGGCCTAAGTGCAACTACACTGAGTGGATATCGGCATGAATTAGAACAAATGCATATTTATAGGAGACAATAGGGTAAGGGCCCTGCCTGCAAGGCTTTACAACTAAGAGATTGGTTTATGCCCTGTAATTTGGCCAGGAAATTAGCTGAGAATTAGCTTGTAAGGAAGTGCTGAAAAGCACCTGGTAGGCAGACTCCATGTGGCCCTGTTTATCACTGGCTAGAAATCTTTTGATATACCAGATGTTGAGCTACATGTTCCAGCAAGCTGCTACTTTTTTGTGCTTCAGCAGAGAGAACCATCAATTTGCTATCCCTGCTCAAAAACAGGTAACTGATTATTAGATGCCTGTATTTATACTGCAACCTACTCAGTAAGTGACATACAGTGAATGGTCCCCCTGCATTTTATGACAGACAGTGGGTGGCCCCAGGGCATTTCATGACAGACAGTGTGTGGCCCCAGGGCATTTCATGACAGACAGTGTGTGGCCCCCAGGCATTTCATGACAGACAGTGTGTTGCAGAAATTACGCAAAAGAAGGGGGAGAAATAACTTGCCAGAGAAGAGGGAGACACTGTGAAGTTAGAGACAAGAGACTGCATGTGTTTGTTCTTATCATTGCAAGCAGCGGTACAGTTCTACATCAGAGGAAGCCATTTCAGCCATAAATTCTTAAAGAACAATGCATTACCCACCCAACTATCCAGACTGTTCAACTGCTCACACTGATTAAAACAAACACTAGCTAGCGGTGACTGTAAAAAGTGATTGAAAACTGCCAGCTCAAGCAAATATGTCACTTCCCACTGCACGTGCACATGTATTTTATGTTTAATGATCCTCTACAGTCTACTTTCTGTTGCTTTAGCTAGATTAAGTCAGCTCATGAATATTAACAATAAGGAAAAGAGGGAAACCAACATGAAAACACTTACCCATGCGCTGCCGTTGTCCTATCTGCACGAAGTACATCAAACAAGTAAAGTTCCCTTAGTAATCGCTCACTGTCTTCTGCAGCCTCTTCAGCAGAAGGAGCCTACAAGATTTATTCTTTTATAGAATAACTGACATGGTCAAATGAATATATTACATTATGGAATTTACCTCAACTTTCCATTGTGCAGCATTAGATGATATAGATCCCCTTGGATGGGGGGCTATATCATACATAGATGCTGGTACTGTCAGACCCACCTTCCAATCTTGCTTGCTTAACTTGTAGATTGTAAGCTCTTTTGGGCAGGGCTCTCTTCACCTCTTGTATCGCTTATTGATTGCTTTATATGTTACTCTGTATGTCCAATGTATGAAACCCACTTATTGTACAGCGCTGCGGAATATGTTGCCGCTTTATAAATAAATGTTAATAATAATATTAAATGTCAAATGCAACAGTCTCCTAACCCCCACCACATTTCTATTCCCCATTTTCTATTCTATATCCATTTGTCTTCCCTTTCTGCTTTCCTTTCTCCTCTCCCATTTTATCTCCTAATACTTTTCTGTGTCCAATTAATTTTTGCTCTTCTAATTCCTCATATTAATTTATTTTCATTCTCATGTTTGCTGGTACAAAACCACTTACAATATGTTTGCAACTCATAATTACCTGCAGAAGCAAAAAATGTTAAATTTTCAACTGGCTGATTCATAAGGAGCAAAGAACTGCACAATTACCAGTGGGTACTTAAAGGTTTATGTCTTCATGTGTCTCCTTATCAACTGAAGGATGTTGACATCTTAATTCTGTTCTAATTATGTATGAGCAAACAAAGCAGTCATAGCCCAAGAGGTAGCCCAAGTGTTCTGGCTGCTCTTCGCCAGGTGAACACACCCTAGGGCTCATTTGTTAAACATATGCAATTTTGCTGCACAACAACATTTATTTAAATTCACTCTTGTATAAAGCCACTCCTTGCACCAGTGCATTTTGACATAAACTGGCAATGCACCCGAGCCAGTCTGTACAAATAAATCCTGCACAAATCCTGCCCAATTTGCCCAATGTGCCATTTGACACAGGGGAACCCTGGAGTTATTGCATCTCAAAGGTGGTGGTGGTTCTAGGACTGTGAAAGGTGGTGGTAGCTCCATGGTTCCCTCGGTGGCCTGCTTCAACAAAGGCCTCTTAAAGAATCGGAAATGCCATTTTGATGGAAGAACCAGAAATATCAATATTTTTATTGCAATTGCATCCAATTTACATTCAAGTGCAACTTTGTGTGTTTTTACACATTGACTGGATTTAAGTTAGGCATATCACAACTTCTTGGCCACTATTACACTGGAATTGTGGGAAGAATGGTTCATTATGGGTAAAAAAGATTGTGACTTGCACCTGAAATCGTACTTTGCACAATGCACTTGTGCACTGGTAAATGAGCCATATGCAATGAGCCAGTGGAGTAACTACAATACAACAAACTCGGCTGGAGGGCCCAAGGGAAAGGAAGCCTAGTAATAACTGTTGCTACCCCCCAACCCTTTTGCTTCACCTACACCATGCATTCCACCTGGCTGCATCTGCACTAGGTGGGAGATACAGATGCAAACAGTGAGTTACATGTTAAACCCCATACATTAAAGGTACTTGTGTCAAAATGTGCTATTTGGACATCTGTATACTGTAGTTGTGCTTAGTGCCTCTCAGTCCTTACTGCCATCTGTTCCATAATCGCTGCTACACATATTGACACAGGAGAACCCTAGAGCTACCACCACCTCCTGTCCAGGCAGTAGCTCCACTGTTCCATTTACATCCAGCGTAAATAGGGTCAGCGCACTTGCACCTAAAGTATCAGGCACAGATATCACTCACAGCAAATGACACAGAAATGCGAATGCAGCTGTGTAAATTTTGGAAAGTGCAAACAATTACATCAGGCACAGTGCAACTACAGGTACAATGCCCTCTTGTGACCACAATGACGCTGGAATTCTGGGAAGAAGCACTGCAATGTGGGAAATTAAAATGGCAATTGTGCTCAAAATTGCTCTTTTCTCACTGCACTTCCAGACATAAATGGCCCTTATTTTATATCTGACAAACAGGCATGTCCCAGCACTTCATGAGTTAATGCTGGACCAATAAACTTGTAAGGTAGCAATGTCTTATTCCATGTCATTTGTTATTTCAGATGCATCAGTAAGGATGGCACTACTCCAGCAAATGCAATTACTGACTTCCCACTAGCAAAAAGTCTTGGTTATTTCAATAAAAAGAAACCCAAAAAAGATATTAACCTTGTGGAAATATATATACCCTTGAGTAAGCTCATCAGATCCCTCTCCAGAAAATATGACCACGCTGTCTGTTTTTTTCCTTATATATTTGGAGATCAAGTACATTCCTGAAATAAATAATAATATGAGTGCTGTTAGCATTCATACAAGTGGGCCTCTGCAATTCTAATGGCATCAGCTCAGAACAAAGAACATGGGAGCTGAAGGAATTTACACAATACAACATTATGTGCATACATAATCTGGCAGCATCTGCTCTACTGCATCAATAGCAATAACATTCTAAAGTATAGTTTCAGCTGAAAATGTTTAGAAATAGATACTAGGAGAATGGACTTTTAATATGATGCAGTATGCACAGTGATATTCTGTAAATAGTGGAATTGTAGCCTCACAGAACTATTTGAAAGATGTGACAGAGGAAGATGGCAAAAAATTAGAAAGCTACAAAAAAGACCAATTTAAAATGTACTAAGAATGGCAAGTGCCAAGCTTTAAGCAAACACTATTAAGAAAAAACTACCTTCCAAACATGCACCTTACAGCTTGTGCTGGTTCAGTCTGCTTTGCTAAATTGCACCCAGTTGTGTAAAAGTTTATAGAGTACACAGATCACAGATTCAAGATAACCCTGGAATTAACAACTGCCTTGAAAGCATGTTACTTGCAGAGTTCTGCAACTGACTGATGTCTAGTGAATCACATGTTAATGCAGCTATTGATGCTGTGTTGCAGTGATGAACCAGAAACAAAAGAAACTTTTGTGAATTACATACAGTTTGTTAATAAAAGAATACTGTCATAGGAAAACAAGTTTTTTTCAAAACACATCAGTTAACAGAGCTTCTCCAGCAGAATCCTGCATTGAAATCTGTTTTTCAACAGCACCAAATAGATTTTTTTTTTAATTCTGAAAATTGAGAAACTTCACATGGGGCTAGCCATATTCCATGTGATCTGTGCTCTGGTAAACTTCAGTCACACTTTACTGCCGCACTGTAAGTTGAAGTGATATCAGCTCAGACTCAGGAACAATGCGCTGAGATGGTGCCTACACACCAATATTGCAACTAAAAAAATACATTTATTGGTTCAATAATAAAATGTTAAATGGCAGAGTGAATTATTTTCTATGTAAACAATGTAATTTATAAATAAAAAGTACACCATAAAAATCATGACAGAATCCTTTTAACAATATATTAAGAGTGACTGAAGTGATGCTGAAATTCTGGAGGAAAATGCTGCCTTATGGATAAAAAAGATGGCAATTGATGTATCTCGTGCATAACACATATGCCGATATATTATGGCTGAAAAAAGTTATGGACCATGAAATATAAAGTTAACTCATGATTTATATACGACTGAAATGTCCTGTAGCTAGTACAGGTATGGGATTCAGAAACACATTATCCAGAAAGCTTTAAATTGCAGGAAGGATATCTCCCATGGACTCTTTTTCCAAATTATTATAATTCTTAAAATTAATTTCCTTTTTTCTTTTCTGTCATAATAAAACACTTTGTGCTTGACCTTAACTAATATATAAAAAAATAATGTAATTAATCCTGCACTACCACTTCCATGGGCACAAGTGATGAGCCATAAGGGGCACAATTTTGCACCCGTCGGGACTTCAGCACCGATGGGTTTATAGGTTTAAAGGCCTGATATGTCTTACTAACCCATATACACCAGGTATTGTATATGGGTTACATTTCGTACACATGATCTTCTGTGTCAGACTTCTTTCTGTCACCTCTAACCACCAGGGCTGGGGCTTGAGCATAAGCAGTGTAAAATGGCAGCTGCTGTCTTAAACAGAGAGAGCTTCTATGGCTGTTTACTCAGGTATGGTAAAGCATTCTACTGAATAAATACGGCATTCTAACATGCCCTATTGTGGCTAATCTATTAGCAATAAAATGCCTCAGTAACTTACCTTCTACTTTTGTGCTTTGAGACTGATATGTCTCCAAAAAAGAACACCCGCCCTATGGACTGATGCAATCTTTAGGATCAAAGAGAACTTAGTGTGGTGGATGGCCATTTGTAAGGTTACAATTGGAAATTCTGTGACACCTCTACTACACATATACATTGGATGCATTTAAATTCAGTTGCAGCTATTCTAGCTGGATTTTCTACATTTGTCCCTGAATTTTGGAGCACCAAAGAAGAAGATTAGAGGGGCAGTCTGACAGGTAATTAGGATCAAACTATGTTTTCTACTTTATATATTTGGAAGCGTGGGAGCCAATATTTTAGGGGTCCTGTAGGGTTCTAGCAATTGCATTTGTGATATAAAGCAATGGACACTAAAATACTTAAACTCAGTAAAATATAAAAGATGTTGTTTATTTATCCATACCTGGATGTCTATTATTGTGCATAAACTTAACAGAAAGTTACATTTCCCATTGATTATTAGAAAAAGGCTTTAATTTCTGTTCTCATCTTGCCGCAAAATAAAATAATGTTCTTGTCCTTTTTCATTTCACTAGAGAAAATCCAATTACAGTAACCATAAATCTTTACTCACCAACAGAAGCACGAACAGTGGTAATGTCATAGGTTTCCAAGGAAAAGATAACCTCATCTACTGCTTGAATCCCTTCTTCTGGATCAAACATGATTTCATGGTGCTCACTGCCAATATGCAACGCTACCTAAAGTGTAAGGAATTCATGAGGTATACGTTATGCTAAATTAAATATTCCATTTCAGCCGAATGAAAGACTAAAGGGAAAGAGTAAAAATATACAAACAACATCAATATGGAATAAGTTGTGTAATAAAAACAGCATCACGTTATGGTTAAAGGTCATGTTTTATATCTGACTTGAAAGTTGAGAACTTGTTGTAAATAAGCGGAAGTTTATGTACTGTACCATAAGTTATTGTAAGCACTATTGTTGTCTATTCTCTGCCCTGGTGGCTCTGACTCTTGAAAGAATGTAACACAAGGCAGCAAACTGGCGTCCAGCAAATGCTGCTTTCAGTAGCAATTACATTTGCAAATAACTTTGAAAGCACTGCAAATTTTTAATAAATTCATATTGGAAAGTTGCTTACAATTATTTTTTCTTTTATTAGGCAAAAACTTTTTTTTGGGGTTGACATGTCCTTTAAAAATTCCACGGAGCTAAGTGACAAGAGACAAGAAGTTGGAGGTCCCTGCCCCATACAGCTTACAATATATATATATACACACACACACATCAGAAAAAAAAGGGAAAAGGAACTGCATCCTACTCTGTGCCGGTTGCATTGACTGTGAGATTACATACATACATATATATATAGGAGAAGAACCGCACTCACAGGACTTAAAGGTGAACAAAGGTTTTCTATTATATTGTGCACCTTACAAAGGTGAACAAAGGTTTTTCTTTGAAAAATGCTAGTGTGTTTGCCGAAACGCCAGGCTGTTTGAATAAACACCATTTTTTCTTCATAAGTCCTGTGAGTACGGATCCTCTTCTTGTTGCATCTATTAATCTACTTGGACCTGCACCTAGGCTCCTGTGACTTCCTAGTAGACGTGAGTGCCGGCATCTTTATATATTATATAAATATATACAAACCGGATTCCAAAAAAGTTGGGACACTAAACAAATTGTGAATAAAAACTTAATGCAATGATGTGGAGGTGCCAATTTCTAATATTTTATTCACAATAGAACATAAATCACAGAACAAAAGTTTAAACTGAGAAAATGTACCATTTTAAGGGAAAAATATGTTGATTCAGAATTTCATGGTGTCAACAAATCCCAAAAAAGTTGGGACAAGGCCATTTTCACCACTGTGTGGCATCTCCCCTTCTTCTTACAACACTCAACAGACGTCTGGGGACCGAGGAGACCAGTTTCTCAAGTTTAGGAATAGGAATGCTCTCCCATTCTTGTCTAATACAGGCCTCTAACTGTTCAATCGTCTTGGGCCTTCTTTGTCGCACCTTCCTCTTTATGATGCGCCAAATGTTCTCTATAGGTGAAAGATCTGGACTGCAGACTGGCCCTTTCAGTACCCGGATCCTTCTCCTACGCAGCCATGATGTTGTGATTGATGCAGAATGTGGTCTGGCATTATCTTGTTGAAAAATGCAGGGTCTTCCCTGAAAGAGATGACTTCTGGATGGGAGCATATGTTGTTCTAGAACCTGAATATATTTTTCTGCATTGATGCTGCCTTTCCAGACATGCAAGCTGCCCATGCCACACGCACTCATGCAACCCCATACCATCAGAGATGCAGGCTTCTGAACTGAGCGTTGATAACAACTTGGGTTGTCCTTGTCCTCTTTGGTCCGGATGACATGGCGTCCCAGATTTCCAAAAAGAACTTCGAATCGTGACTCGTCTGACCACAGAACAGTCTTCCATTTTGCCACACTCCATTTTAAATGATCCCATGGCCCAGTGAAAACGCCTGAGCTTGTGGATCTTGCTTAGAAATGGCTTCTTCTTTGCACTGTAGAGTTTCAGCTGGCAACGGCGGATGGCACGGTGGATTGTGTTCACTGACAATGGTTTCTGGAAGTATTCCTGAGCCCATTCTGTGATTTCCTTTACAGTAGCATTCCTGTTTGTGGTGCAGTGTCGTTTAAGGGCCCGGAGATCACGGGCATCCAGTATGGTTTTACGGCCTTGACCCTTATGCACAGAGATTGTTCCAGATTCTCTGAATCTTCGGATGATGTTATGCACAGTTGATGATGATAGATGCAAAATCTTTGCAATTTTTCGCTGGGTAACACCTTTCTGATATTGCTCCACTATCTTTCTGCGCAACATTGTGGGAATTGGTGATCCTCTACCCATCTTGGCTTCTGAGAGACACTGCCACTCTGTGGTCTTCCAGTATTTGGTCTTCCAGCTCTTCATTATGCTCAAATTTACTTTTTCCAGCCTCTTATTGCTACTTGTCCCAACTTTTTTGGGATTTGTTGACACCATGAAATTCTGAATCAACATATTTTTCCCTTAAAATGGTACATTTTCTCAGTTTAAACTTTTGTTCCGTGATTTATGTTCTATTCTGAATAAAATATTAGAAGTTGGCACCTCCACGTCATTGCGTTCAGTTTTTATTCACAATTTGTTTAGTGTCCCAACTTTTTTGGAATCCGGTTTGTATATACAAGATATATATATATCATTTGGAGGGATTGAAGTTTTCAACCTAAATTAACTATACATCTATATAACACAAAGTTATGTAGCAATACTAATTCTATACATTGATGCAGAAACCAGGACTCAGTACATGACACACCTAATATTGCAACTCTCAGGAAATATCTTACCTTTCTGGCTGCCAATAAGTCAGGACTATCTTCCGTACCTACTGCAAAGGTTTGTAGGGGGTAATGCATATTACGCTCCTTTATTAGCTTTATAAGAGTTGCAGCAACCAAACTTGAGTCCAGACCACCTGTAAAAGAACACAGTTTTATCAGTTCCAGGGTACTAAAATAATAAAAGGGGTGGTTTACCTGTAAGATAACTTTTAGTATGTTATAGAATGTACGATTTCTAGCATCTTTGCAATTCATCTTCAATATTTATTTTTTATAGTTTTTGAATTATTTGCCTTTACATCTTTCAAGCTTTCACACGGGGGTCAATGACCCTTGTAAAAAAAACTTTCTCTTTGAGGCTACAGTTTTATTGTTACTTGTTATTCCTTATCTTTTTATATAGTCCCTCTTCTATTAACATTCCAGTCTCTCAATCACAACACTGCCTGGTTGCTAGGGTAAACAAGAACCTAGCAATCAGATACCTGCTAAACTAAAAGTTAAACAACTGAAAAACAAAAAATAAATAATGAAAACCAACTTCAAATTTTCTTAGAATATCGATGTCTTTGCGATACTTGATGTTAATTTTAAGGTGAAAAACCCCTTTAAGATTAAAACAACTTGGATCCTGGATTTCCTTTATTAAAATCCACTGTTTTGCTGTTTTGGCTAACAGTTCTTTCATTAATCAATGCTGACTAAAGAGATCCTGTTTAAGGCCTGCGTGCCATGACACCTACATAAGAAGGATTTTTCAACAGGCAAAGATGTTCCCAAATGCGCTATGCAGTGTGTCCTTTAGCATTTCAGCCAAACTGAGCTACTTACATGTAGATATTATTTCACTAATGGGAGGCTGCACAGCATTAAAAATGGCTGATTAAAAAAATTAAACTGCAAAATTACCCAGGTTTTTTTCACTTTCATTATTATTTATATATTTTTACAGACTTCACCCTCTTTTTAAAAGAGTCAGAACACATCATGTTGAGGAATTTCTGGTCATTTAACAGTTTTCACATTAGTGCCTATTAAGAGAGATAGTACAGGGGTGCAATGGTCAGTGGGCAGGTATATATATATATATAGGAATAGGACCCTGGAATGCTTGGAACCTGGGGTTTCCAAATATAGGTGTTATCTGTAATTTGGATAACCTCAAGGCTACTAAAAAATATTAAATAAACCCCATAGGATTGGTTGGTTTGCCACCAGTATGAATTTATGCAGTTTAGTTAATAATAGGGACGCAACAAATCTACTATTTTGGGATTAGCCAAACCCCCAATCCTTTGTGAAAGATTCAGCCAAATACCAAAACAGTTGAACCAAAATGGTTCAAACATTTCATCTTCCGTGTTTATGTGATGAAAAGTCGCATGATTCTAAGGATTGAGATTTGGTTCGACCAGGCACATGGATTCGACCAAATCCTGCTGAAAAAGGCCAAATCTTAGTGGAATCCCAAACCAAATCCTGGTAAACATCAAGCACAGGGTACTGTTTTATGGCCTTTCTATAACACTGAGCTAGCAGGTAAATTGTAAAGTGCACCGATGAGTATAGGGGTCCACAGTAAGGTTCAAGGGGGGCACTTGCCCCCTCCCCTGAAGTTTCCCGTCCCAAACAGGACAAGAACAAGAGACCCAGGATCCCATAATGGTGTTTAAAGGAGAAGGAAAGTCATTTTGGCATTTTGCTGCCAATAGATTTGCCACATTAGTGCCACCTAGAACACTATATTTATTCTGCAGAAAGCATTACCATACTTGAGTAAAGTGCCCTAGATGTTTTCTCTGATTGCAGCTGCCATTTTAGCTTGGTGTTCATAGCTTCCTGTTTGCAGTAAGTTTATTTTGAGTTTTATGAATTCTTATGGGAGGGGGAGCAGGAGAGGAGAGAACTGTGCAGACTCTGGCCACTGGAATGAAAGATGTTTCTGAGAGAGGAAGTCAGATACCTAAGAACATGTTTACAAAAAAGGAAAAAAGAAATCCTGTGTTTCTTTTGATAGAGGACTCAGTGCAGTGTTTCTGTGAGTGCTTATGGCTGTATTTACATAGACCTTACTGATAAAGCTTACTTAGTTTTTACCTTTCCTTCTCCTTTAAGATCTCAACTTGTGCTGATTCTGGCTGTTTCTCCTGATAATACTGCCTGTCTCTCTCGCAGCTGCTGCAGCTTGAAACTTGTTCCCTAAGCCCCAGCCTGGTCACATGATGTCGTGTGAGTAAGAGTGAGGCTGGGTTTGAAAATGGCTCTGCTTCAGTTTTGTGTGAGTGAGAGACTGTGCGTATGTGTGAGTGTATGTGTGAGTGTATGTGCATTACTGTACAGTAGTAGGGGAAGCATGTATTCTGTGGCTGCTGTACCAGGGGAACCCAACAAATCCCAGTATGAGTCTCCATGTATTTATTCTATTAGAAGAAGATACACTTTATTGTCTGAATATCACTTTCTATAAAGTCTCTTATGTTCTGACTCAGTCCCTCCATTCTCCCAATTGCTAGTTGTTTTATTTAAATAAAATGTGGTGGCTGGTAAGCTAACAGCTATGTAAACTCCCCAGTATAACCCACGCAGTGGTCTTTTTGGAATTTATATTAGTTTCAGCTTGGAAAACCACAGTAGCCGCATAACTGATTGCATTTATTTTAAAAAAGCTTTCCTTGCTAAAAATAATTGTGTGTGCTATCGTTGAACAGCAGCTTGAGGGAAGCAGGTGGGACCTCTCAGCTCACAATATACACAATATACTGACTGATATGAGGGTCCCATCTGTAATTAATGTGTAGCTATCTTTCTGTCTGTCTGTAATGGGTACCTAGATGGGACAACTAGACTGAATTCAATGTAATGTGATTTATTCTACTTTATGTACATTTATGTAGATTCCCACCTGTTTCCACCTAGAATTGATTGGTGGTGATTTGGGAGCCCTAAGGCATGCTGGGCACTTTTGAGTACAGCTGAATTGCAGGTAATGTAATATGATTCATTTTGCTCTCTGTGAATTGTAAGCACATTTTTTATATTGAATACTAAGGTTGGTTGTATGTATTAGATAACTAATGCATGATATTGGTATCTAGCATAGACTTACTGAGATGTACCTATGTATTTAGGCAGCCATAAATGCTTTTGAGACCCAAGATACACTAACTAACTGCACACTGCTGAAACAAAGAGCAATCTGTTGAGATATGTAACAGTTATAAAGGGATAGATGAGAATCCTCTACAGCAAAATCTGGTGATATGCTTGTCCTCTTAATGAGCTAATTATGGCATAATTAATTGTAGAATTTCAGATAATAGATCCCATATCTATACATACATACAAACACAAATGAAATGCAACAGTTAAAAACAGATATGGTAAAATTCTTACATTTGTAAGTACAGATTTTTGTCCACAGCCAAAATCAAATAATACAAAGCCTAAAATGGTTTCATTTAATAAGATAAATCAAATGCATGAAAGATGCTAAAGTCATGGTTTAATTCATAGCAATATATTACAAAATATTAAATCATTATTAATGAGTCTTGGGTTGTGATTAAAAACTCTTCTTGAATACTAATAACTCTAACTGCATTAGATAGATGGTAAAAAAAGAAAGAGAATGAAATTTCCCTAAAGGCAAAAGATAGATCAGGTTTTTTTGGGGGACATTAAAATTCATTATGAATGTACCTGACAAAAGACAGCCAATTCTTCTGTGTGCCATTAACCGCTTTCTGACGGCATTTTCAAACAAACAACAAATGTTCCTTTTTACCGTTTCACGATCAGTTCCTGACAAGAGAAAAATCGCTGGGCTGAACTGTAGAGTCACATTTATTATATAAAAAGTTTCCTACAGATTTAAAGCTTTACTTAATAATCATCACATTTATATTATTGCTAAAAATATAGCAGCAATGTTTTTCTAAAGAGCAGAGAATGGACATAGAATCAATGAAGATGTTAATGGTGTTTTTCTACTGACCATTAAGTGTTGTTCCAAAAATGGCAGTTCATCAAGTTACTGAATTGGGACCAGGTGAGCCATTAAGGTTTCCTACTGATCTTCTAGTAAGAACTAAAACTAAATATGAAAACTAAATCTCAAAAGAGCCCTGCATGGACTGAGACTTAGGGGGGCATTTACCAACGTTTGTATTTCTTCACGATTCGTGTTTATTTATGCTAAAACTCGAATTTTTCATATTAAAAACAAATTTTCATGATTTATTATGCGTAAAAACTATGAAAAACACTAATATAAAAATTTGCCATCTAAAAGCTGTTGAGGTCATGTAGAAGTCAATAGGAGTTGTCCTGGGCAAATTGTAATAATCTTTAATTAATGTATGGTATTAAAGGTTTTTTTCAGAGTTTTTTTCGTTTGTAAGTCCACAGAGATTCATGGAAAAAAAACATAAAAACCATGAAATATCCATGGTCTTAATTTTTTTAGTTTTTGTTCCACATTTTAATTTGTTTGTGCTTTTTAAATTTGGATCTTTAAAGGGAAACGAAAGTCAAAGTCACTTGGGGGTGCCAAAATGTTAGGCACCCCCAAGTGACTTTAACCGCTTACCTCGTACCCCGGGCTGGTGCCCCTGTTAGGAGAAAACAGCACCAGCCCGGGGCACCTGGAGCGCAGCGCTTCCGTCTTCCTCGCTTCCTTTTCCTGAGTGCCAGCGGTGGGCGCATGCGCAGTAGAGTGAAAAGCCGACTTTAACATTTAAAGTTCGGCTTTTCACTCTACTGCGCATGCGCGCGCAGCGAATCAGGAAAAGGAAGCGCCGGCAGCTACCCCGGGCTGGTGCTGTTCCTTCCTCACAGGGGCACCAGCCCGGGGTAAAAGGTAGGCGGTCAAAGTCACTTGGGGGTGCCTAACATTTTGGCACCCCCAAGTGACTTTGACTTTATTTTTCCTTTAAATAAATACTTGGTTTCCACCCTCAAGTGGAATAAAATGGAAGAAATTACAATGTTTTTGAATTCAATGAAACTCATATAGAAGTAAACTGTAAGGTCCATTAACTAAACCAGTGTAAACATACAAGTTACCATGTTTATACCCACAACGCTACGTTTTAGTTTGAGAATGCTAGTATAATAGCAGGTGCCTGAAAAAGCTTTTCTTACTAAATTTGTGTGTGAAAAGCATTACTTCCAGCACATGATGTCAATAACAGTGCTAACTGGCTACTCATTAGGTGCAAATCAGTTGTGTAAGTAGGTGTAACATGCTATGGGAACACTGAAAGTACCAGTTCCTAAAGAAAGGTGTTTATTCCAGGGAGCTCTTAAATCTGTACACAATTGTTCACAGTAGGCTTCACTGGGGCATTGGCAATATACAAACATTAGAAGGAATGTATATTAGCCTTTGTATCTTCCAATAATTTCCCTTTTAATACAGGTAATGGACCCGTTCCATAATTTGAATCTTCATAAGTCTACTAAAAGACCATTTAAACATGAAATAAACTTAATAGGATTGTGTTGACCAGTAAGAATTCATTATATCTTAGTTGGAATCGCATACAAGGTAATGTGTTATTATTACAGAGAAAAAGGAAATTACTTTTAAAAATGTGAAATATTTGATTAAAAAGAGTCTACGGGAGATTGCCTTACTATAATTTGGAGCTTTCTGAATAATGGGTTTCTACATAATGTATCCCATACCTGTATCACAGAATTGTAGAATAAGATTGTACAAGAATCATATCCCTACTACTGGTTCAACTAATGTTCAACAGCAGTTCATTGGCTAAAACGGTGACATTTCTGTAGGATATGCTCTATTGCAGTGATCCCCAACCAGTGGCTCGTGAGCAACATGTCGCTCACCAATCGCTTGGATGTTGCTCTCAGTGTCCCCAAAGCAGGTAGAGAATACTTGCACTGTAGAATATGTAGGATTGTCCAAATGCCAAAAATGTGTTTTCCGACCTGCTATAAAACTATTTCTATCATCTTCACATAGCTTTCGGCAACAAAAGGTTTTGAACAAAAACAGAACAAAAATTGGTGGTATAGAATAGACATGTTCTGCACATACATAAAATATCTAGAGTTACCTGGTTGCAGTTTATCTAAGGTGTCATAAGCTGCGTGGAGTGGTTCATCTCTGAAATTATGAAATTTGATTACTTCCACCGATGTCACTTTTCCAGAAGGTTTCAAATCAAAAACTTCATAATGGCCTGGTGGGAAAGGATCAACCTTTGGACATGAAGTCATTGAATGCTTCAAGTCAATAAGACCTACAAATGAAAGGTACATTCATTTTAAAAATAAAATTGTCTGGTATAAATGGTGGCATGCAGGCTGGTAGATCTGGCAGAGAAGGAAGGTTAAAAAAACATCCAGATATCAATTATATGGAATTAAAATGTTTTTAATGTAATATATGTCTCTGCTTGTAGATTAGAAAGTAAAAATGAAAAAAAGTATATATTTTGGGGTGGATTAACAATAGAAATTTATTTCATTACCTTTGGCTTCAGAGCAAACTGCCAAAAAGCCATCATCAGTCAAAAGTCTGAAGAGTGGCCTGACACCATAAGAGTCCCTTCCCAAATAGACTTTTCTGTTTGCTGTATCCAAGAGAATAAATGCAAATACACCATCCAATAAGGCAGCAGTTTTTTCAATTCCATGTTCACTATAGAGGTGAAGGATTACTTCCCCATCCACCAGTGTTTGATATTCAAATCCAAAATTTTTTTCCAACTATAACAACAAAACAGAACAGTAACAAAAATACAAATGTATATATTTGTGCAACATTTTAAGAAGACAAAAGGAAAACATTTTTCCTTTAAAAATATAAAGACATGAATATATAATGATGTCTGTGAAGGTTTGCATTAGTCTAGGTCATGATATACGGTATCAAGTTGACATAAATCTAAAACAACTGAATTCTCTGAGTCTTTTTGAAAATGTTTCATCTCTTATCCAAGCGGCTTCTTTAGTTCTGTACTTGCGCCTATTACACATTTGTTGGCACATCCATCACAACGCAGTGCAACGTACATGGCTCAAGAGTGAAAGGGGCCGCGATCTTCAGAAATTATTGTATCCAATCCGAATTTTTCCCATTCAGGATTTATTGTTGTTGTGCACGTATGTATATGAAGCCTTTTTGTACAAAACATCATAAATTATACAGGTAAGATACCCGTTATCCCGAAGGTTCAAGCCCTGGGGTTTTCTGGATAAGGGGTCTTTCCGTAATTTGGAACTGCATACCTTAATGGGGCAAATTTATCAAAACATGAGATTAAAGATCACTATGGAAAAATTCACTCACTTTCTATCCATTACTATGGCATATTTAGAAGTGTACAGTATGCATCAAATGGTAAACTCTAACTTTTACCCATTGATTAATATGCTTCTAAAAATCCCATAGGAATGAATAGAAAGTGGGTGAATTTTTCTGTGGTGAGCTCTAATCTCACATTGATAAATCTGCCCCAGAATCTACAAAAAAATTATTTAAACATTAATTAATCCCAATAGGATTGTTTGGCCACCAATATGAATTCATGCAACTTAGAAAAATCAAGGACAGGCTATTGTTTTATTATTACATTGGAAAAGAAAGTTGTTTTTAAAAATGTGAATTATTTTATTAAAATGGAGTCTATGGGTAGATGACCGTCCTATGATTCAGAGCTTTCTGGGTAAGGGATCCCATTTCTCTATTGCTAATGCATGCACACTGGCTGGAATGAACAAATCAACATTTTTACCTGTTGAAAAAAATGCAGTGTAAAAAGTCCATTTCATTCTAGACCCAACCCCTCAACAAACTATTTTATGTGTTATTACTATAAAAAAAGGAAGCTTTACCTGCTTGAAATTGTAAATCTCTCCATTGTAGCAAAGCCATAAGTAAGGGAACTTCTTTACACGAAGAGGCTGCATGCCATAAAGTTGGTCAACAATAGCCAAGCGATGGAAGCCAAAGCAACAGTTGGTGAAACCATTCACATTCTCAAATCTAAAAGCATCAGGGCCTCTGTGGGCAATCTTCATGGCACTAAGGCATTGCACTGAAAGGCATTCATCGCTGCCAAAAAGGGCCCAGATGCCACACATTTTAAAATAATTTGAGAAACAAATTCTGTAAAGAAAAGAAATTGTATTTTTTTCATTACTCAGAGCATAACCAGAAAGAACCGGCTCTACAGTTGCTCCATGCTTAGAGTAGAGGACCTTCAGTAAAAGACAAATTGCACAAACATATGTGTGAGCAACCACCCTACATATATTCTTGGGGTCCACCCAAAAAGTAACATGAAAGTAGCAATCTATAATAATGTCCTAGCACTCATTTTGCAATTACTATGTATATTGTGAGTTATATGTGAGGGTGGATAGCTTACAGACAAAACTTCCCTGAGTGCCTTAATCATCAATCTATCACTGTAATCTGTTACTTCAAATAGTGAAATAAATGTAATTTTTACATGCAGAAATTCAGCCACCAAACAGTTCTTTTCTTTCTGCATTATTTGAAATCCGGGCAGGGGAGGAGGGACTAAAACACTGATGTTACAAATTGTAACAATTTCTCCACAGTTTACATATAGCATTCAGGAACTTCATAAGCCACAATGCATTGTACCATGATGTTCCTTTTCTTATTGACATCACATGTGCAGGGGTTTGTGGGATTTGGAGGATGCAGGCTGAAGGCAGGCTTAGATAACTGTTCCCTATTACCATATTATTACATTAAAAAGGCTGCATATTTTTTAATTGATGTACATTGCAAAGTTGCTTGAAATAATGTTTAATTAGACATTTTTTTTAAAAAAAAGCATAAGTTGTGCTTAGGGGGTATTTCCCTTTAAATGCACTTGTTCAACAAAAGGGCAATGAATAGGGCTTGTGGAGAACATACTGTTTGTCTGTTTTTTTCATGAAAACTCTCTGGTTTTTGTTATGTATACAGTTAAACAGAGCAAACAGAGAAATTAAAGCTACTCCATGTTTGGTTCTTGCAGGGTAGATAATTAGATTACAGTTTACAAACAGCTCCCTTACCCTTTGTTGTGACTGTTTTGACTACTAAATAAACTAAAGCCCAATATGCAGGGAAGTCATATGTACACTGGTAATCTAATTATCTACCTCACAAGATCCAACAGTACAGTAGCTTCCCCTGCTTGTCTTGTTTAATTCAAGAAATAGAAACAATAGCTTTTTTTGTGATTAATATAGTAGGAAAAAGTAGCACAAAGGGCAGAGCACACCCATTTTTCTATAATCTCAAAGAATAGGGCTTGTGCCACACATACTTTTTGTCTTTTCTTTTAATTAATACATAATATGGTTTTTGTTATTTCTTGCACAAAACAAGAAAACTAAACCACTTTCACAGATTACCAGTTCACGATCTTTGTATAACAAGCTGCTCCTTATCGAGAAGCCACTGTTTATACAGAGCTCTTTATCTCCCTATAAACAAATTACGCTATTTATACTATTTATAAAATGAGAAAGGGAGCAAGTTACAGTGACTTGATAAAAATGGGGAGCTCAAAGCGCTGGTGAATAGCACTCAAGTTTAGCTCCTGAATCTGAAGATGTATCTCCTGAAGATGCATTATAAGAATAAGTGAAAGTGAAGGTCTTCTCTCTCCTATTACAAATGAGCCTTCCTGTCCACATACAGAATTTTTGCAAATGGATAGTAAAGAAATGCAATTTCTATTACATAAATAATTCTAACATTCATGTATAAATAGTGATTAAAGCGGCTGATGCATTACCAGAAAGCGACCAAGACAAGTGCACGTTGCTCTCACACAGACTGATGCAGCTGCCAGCAAGCTCCCAGCAAGCTCCCAGGCACTGACATATGTTTAAAATTAAAAAAAAAAAAACCTGTCTGGGGCACATTTGTAAGACTGTTTCTCATTGACTGATTATAACAGCTGCTGATTGGATGACTCAGTGATCTCCTCTGATTGGTTAATAATCTGCAGATTCCTGTTCTGTAAGAGAATACCTAGTGAGAACCTTTGTGTTTATGTGTGATCTCAAATACAGTATATTAAATATGTTCTAACTTCAGCCATCTATGTAACAAATATACATTTAAATACTACTCCTTATTTAGAACAACTGACATTTTAAAGAATAAAAATATCACTTGCATTATTCTGGCTAGCAGGCTGAAAAGTGATTACTTTAAAGCCAAGATATTGTCCCTGTTGTGAACTCAGAATTCTGGGAGTTGTAGTTCAAGGGTGCAGCATGTTAGATAGCACACCTCAGATTAAAAGACACTGTGTGGCTTTTGTGAGTACCACTGGTAGGACTTTAGTAGACTATCCATTGCCGTATCATTGCTTATAGCATGCACACTGCTGTGTGTGGCTCAGATAAACAGTGAAGCTTGCCTATCATGGCAACAGTAACCATGGTGGGTGGAACAATATCATTTATGGGCAGTTCAGGGGATCCAGTGAGAGGGCAGCTTACATCTGAAAAGAAACACACAGCACTAAAGTAAAGGCAGCCTCATGTAACGACATGCTGATGTTTCATCAGAATCAGGATATTGCTTCATGTTCTCTACTGGGAACAAGATGATTTCATTTTTAGCAAGGCCAACTTTATGTTCATAGCGGAATGTGATAATGCAGCTGCACTACAAATAACTGGCAATGTGTTACACACAGACTGTTCCATCTTCATTTCAAATATATTAGAATTATGATGCTTTATTAATAAAGCAACAACCTATTACAGAAAAGTAAAGCATTTATCTCAGTAGTAGCCCCAGTTAATAAGCAATTGACATCAAACCAAGCTTAGGGCCCTTACCTGAGTTACCTCTGTGGGGTAGATTCTCCCATGGCAACACAGAAGTTAATTGATTTATTATCCACCTTCATTATGGATCTGTACATAATTAAAATTCTCAGATCTCATCCAAGACTCCAGCATTAAAGGAACGGAAACACCAAAAAATGAAAGTGTTTTGAAGTAGTTAAAATATAATGTACTGTTGCCCTACACTGGTAAAAAGTGTGTGTTTGCTACAGATTATAAACAATGTTTTTTTAGTTAGAGAACCAATTCCTAGGGTAGGTTTTATCCCTTATCCGGAAACCCGTTATCCAGAGAGTTCCGAATTGCGGAATGGCCATCTCCTATAGACTCCATTATAAGCAATTCTAATTTTTAAAAATGATTTCCTTTTTCTCTGTAATTTTAAAACAGTACCTTGTACTTGATCCCAGCTAAAATATATTTAATCCTTATTGGAGGCAAAACAATCCTATTTGGTTTAATTCATTTTGTTTAATTTAGTTTAAATTATTTTTTAGCAAACTTAAGTTATGGAGATCCAAATTACAGAAAGATCCCTTATCCGGAAAACCCCAGATCCCGAGCATTCTAGATAACAGGTCCTATAACTTTCTTGCTAGCTACCAATATACCTCCCACTTACACTTGCAAAAGTCATTTGCTGATGAGATTTTCAGTTATCTGAGATTTACTATAAAGGTTGAAGGAGGTTAAATTCGCTGATCCGCACTCTTGTCATGATTGGCCAGCTTCAGAACAGAAAAAGAGCAAAGCATCAGTCACTGAGCAGTGAGATCCCAATAGACAACCAAAAATGGAAAGGTGGATTAATTCCTTAAGATGTATGTAAATCATAAAAGTATGGATATGATTTCATGCTGTCATAGCAAATAGATGAACATTTTACTTTTTTTATGATGCCAAATTTTGTCATATATAGAGCTATTGTAACTTATCATGCCAGTATAACTGAACACAAGTTTTTATCCTACTTCTTTTTTTTCCCCTCATTATGTACTCATGCACAAAAAGCTGTTTCTTATTGGTTTGGCAAGCCACTAACAAAGTTGTGTCACTTTGCCCTAAATGCACAATGAGTTATATAAATAAAAGGTAAAGGTCTAGGTGCTCCCAGGACTAACACCAGGTGAAGGCTGTTTACTCTGTGTGTGCATGTGTCCAGGCAAACAAACAAATCTCAGTTTATATTCATCACAGCAGCATAAGGATATAACCTTCTGGCCTACATTAAATACAATGATAAAAAGAAGCTAGCCAGAGAAAAAGAGTACTAACAATGAGGGGGCAACCTTATTTCTATTTTTCAGAAAAATATAGATCACAGTGACTTATTTAGTGACCATATTACCTATTTCTGTAAAAAAAGCAATTAATCTGACTCCAAGGTGGCAACCTGACCACTCCCTGGATCAACTTTGTACAAAAAGTTATTTATAATAACCCTGTATTTCCTCACTTGCTAAAAATCCATCTAATCTGTTCTTGAAGCTATCTAATGTATCTGTACAACTGATTCAGGGAGAGAATCCCACAACTTTACAGCTCTCATTGTAAAATCCCTTTGCGAATATTAAGATGGAACCTCCTTTCTTCTAATCAGAATGGATGCCCTCGAGTTTGCTGGAAGGACCTACTGGTACAAAAAGCTTCACAAAGTTTATTGTATGGTCCCCTTATATATTTATACATAGTTACCAAGTTAACAACCCCAGCTTGGCCAGTCTTTCTTCGTAACTCTCCTGTTTAAAGGACATGGAAAGGCAAAGTCACTTGGGGGTGCCAAAATGTTAATAGGTAGGCGACTTTAATCGCCTACCTATTACCCCGGGCTGGTGCCCCTGTTGGGAGAGAACAGCATCAGCCCGGGGTACCTACAGCGCTTCCTTCTTCCTGGTTCGCGAGCGTGCGCATGCGCAGTAGAATGAAAAGCCGAACTTTAACAGAGAAGTCGGCTTTTCACTCTACTGCACATGCGCCTACCGCATAGTCGCAGCTAAACGAAGCAGGAAGGAGGAAGCGCACTGGAGACCAAAATTGCATGGCATTTTCTAGATGGGGCCTTACCAGCGCTGTGTAAAATGGAAGAGTGACCCTCTCCTCCCGCAAATCTATGCCCCTTTTAAAGGAGAAGGAAAGTCATTTTGGCATTTTACTGCCAAAAGATTTGCCACATTAGTGCCACCTAGAACACTATATTTATTATGCAGAAAGCTTCACCATACATAAATAAAAAGCCATGGAAATTTTCTCTGTTTAAGACAGCAGCTGCCATTTTAAGTAGTTTTAGCTCTGATCACTCATTCCTAAGGGTAGGGGGAGTGAGTTTTATGAATTCTTATTGGAGGGGGAAGCAGGAGAGGGGAGAGAGTAGAGAACTGTGCAGACTCTGGCCCTGGGAATTACCGTATATACTCGAGTTTAAGCCGAGTTTTTCAGCACCAAAAATGTGCTGAAAAACTAACCCTCGGCTTATACTCGAGTATAAGGATTCGAAGATGGAACGAGTTTGTTGTGAGCAGAGTTCCGTGAGGCGAACACGGAAGTGTTTGTGGTGCTTAGGCCTGTGTAACTATGGGAAGGGAGTCCAGGTGAGTGGCGTTTCCCTGTGTAGTTGGTGGTTTATGAAGGGGGAAGTTGTGTGTGTGGGAAGTTGTACCCCCCGTAAAATGAGACACGTTGATGCAGCCCATACCTTTAAAATAAAAAGTTAGGTGTTTTTTAATTTTTGTTTGTATCTTTTTGAGACATAAAGTAATTATTGCTTGCTCGTTTGGTGCTGTTGGTAGTCCGTGGGTAACCTGTGCAGAGACGGATACCCAATCTGTCATTTATGTAAAATAAGTTGTCCTCTTTGGTGGCAGCTTTTCTGTTCTCCATACTGTTAAAGGCCCAGCCAAGTTCTTCTCTAGATTGACAGAAATCTGATACCATCCTTCACTCTTGGCATTCTTGGGTGCTGGTTGTAGTTTCAAAATATATGCGGCTGCATTTTCCACCCTAGGCTTATACTCGAGTCAATAAGTTTTTCCAGTTTTCTTAGGTAAAATTAGATACCTCGGCTTATATTCGGATCAGCTTATACTCGAGTATATACGGTAAGTATTTTTCTGAGAGAGGAAGTCAGATACAAAAAGGAAACAAGCAATCTGGTGTTTGATAGAGGACTCTGTCTCTCTTTTCTGTGAGTGGTTATGGCTGTATTTACATAGACCTTTCTGATAAAGATTTCCTTTCCTTTACCTTTCCTTCTCCTTTACCTTTCCTTCTCCTTTAATATAGCTCGAAAACCTTGTTTGCCCTTGCAGCAGCTGACTGGCATTGCTTCCTATCTACTAGAACTCTAAAACAGTCCCATTAAGGGTATAAGTGGCTTGCATATTTTTACATTACAGGTGCATAACCTTACATTTATCAACATTGAACCTCATCTGCCAGTTAGCCACCCCCAGGTTGCCAGCTTGTCAAGATCCTCCCCCAAGTCATTAATGAAAAAGTTATTAGTTATTGGCTCGTTTATATGTAAATCTGTATGTTCAATGTATATACCCATTTATTGTACAGCACTGTGAAATATGTTGCTGCCTTTTTAAATATGTGATTATGATAATAATAATAACAATAAAATCACTCCGTTATGTTATATGAAGTCACCTCTCTGAAGTTTCTATGAAGACCACTACTTGCATTTTTGAGAGGACTTTGAAATAGCTCTATTTTATTTAGTCTGAATAAAATTCGTATGTTTTCTCCGTAATAATTCTAAGGGAGAAGATAGGAGAGAGAGGACGTGCAGCCTGTATCAGGGCCCTGTTCTTACCACCTACCCAAAAGAAGCGGTAAGGACAGGGCTGAGCTGTACATCCTCATGTTGCACTCTTCAGTGAGCGCTGGATTTTTTCATCCGACGCTCAGTGCAGAGCACAGCGCTTGCACTAGAGAAAATGTCAGGGCTGCTTCTGACTATAGAAGCCATGCAGGCAGCCTTCAGTACTTCAATTGCAACTGCCAGGAATCCCAGCTTTCCCTCCAAGTTTTGCTGCTATGGGTGCTGGGTAGTGATGAGCGAATATGCGAAACACAAAAAATGATGCACAACTTTTTTTGGTCATGCAGTGAATTTTAGTGTCCATTTTGTCAAAAAATCTGCCAATGGCGAAATACAGAAATTCACCGTGAATCCAAAATTTTGCTCATTACTAATTCTGGGCATTATAGTTTCATATCACAGGCCTGAACTGAGATTCAAAATTGACCCTGGAATTTTTAAGTACACAAACAGGCCCAAACAGGCTCCCACCAGACCAATATAAGTTCAAGAAATTACTTATTTTAACAAACTATTAAAAATGGAAACAATTACCATAGCAACCATTTATCCACCCAAAAACTGTTGTTTGCCGAATGAAATAAAATGTAACACACACCTACAAGGTTTAGATCTTACACAAAGTTGGTAATACCATATGCAGGCCATATACTCATGTTATTTTTAATCATACACAAAATTTTAGTGATTTATGCCCTATGATTGACATCACTAAACACTGACAATAAGCGATTGTATAACAAAGCACATCATAAGGATGTGTTTTACAGGTTGTTCTTGTGTATTATAGGATTATTTAGTTTATACCTGCCTTGTTTGCATTTAGAGGAGACCAATCCTGGTTGTACCAAAGTAGATCTGCTTGTAGGCTGCTCTCCTCCCACTATTTGGCATTTGGGAAAGAGAAGGCGCAATAAATAGGCCTGTCTGGGTTCCAACATTGCCTTGTCTATAATAGGCTCTTTCAGTCAGGAGGAGCAGTTTAGGACAGATACTGGCACAGTGTGGATTTGAAAGAGGGACGCAATGAAATCTAATGCACGGTTCTGCCTCATATAAATGTTTACTTGGATGCCATAAAACAGCAAGATGGCAATTTTAACTAGGTTTCAAATACTATGCGTAGTGATTGAAACTGTATAGATGCAGACAAATTGATGTTAACAGATACATGTGTGAAGATATAACTTGCTGGATACCAATATACTGTATAACAAGTCACTGCAAATGATGACAGTACAAGGTTTTACAAGGTAGCAGGTTTAGACAATAAGTGCAACAGACTTGTGCCAAAAGAATCACACATTTATGTATTTTTAACCTCGCCCACTGAAGGGGTCATTTATGACTCTGTAAGGCACAAGTGTAATGGTCAGGAAGGTACTTGTGCCCCCCTGCGTCAGAATGTGCAGCTAGCCCTACCCTATGTAAGTCCTGCTGCTTCTACTGAGCCTCAGAATGACATTCAAATAAAAATGTCTGATTTGCACTTTAAACACTGCATGGGGTAGCATTGCAAACTGCTCAGTTTTGACCCAAATAGTTTGGTTTTTCTAAGGACTTTTTTGACGCGGCCACTGCCAATTTGACGCACAAAGACATTTTCCCACTGCAAATTTTCACAGAAGTTTCGCAAAACAATTTGCCAATGCCAAAATGCGGAAATTCGTTGTGGTATTAACCTGGTTAGACTAATGCTACCTCTAGTGTAGTCCATTGATAAGTTCTATACTTGGTGGCCTGCTATTAAAACCATCCTATAAGAATTAAGATAGAAATAAATTTAGTTTCTATGCAATTAAGAGGTTTGAAAGTACCTGCTCTGTAACACAGGATATGGGTGGTGGAGACGTAGATATAAATCTTTCTTAGATGAGATAGTGAGTGGATCTACTGTTTAAACAACATACAGTATTTCCCTGAGGTTTAAATGAGAGCTTGTAATTACATGTGCTCATCTGACAAGATGAATGAATGCCCATTAGGATTACAAGGAGGAACTAATTAATATCTGTCCCTGTGGTCCCATAGTCTTTAACTTTAAGGTACATTTGTATGCTCTGTGGTAAGCTTTATGCTTACTTAACGATATAAGAAAATGGAATAAAGGAATATTTGTTTATTAAAGTTATGTTAATTATGTTTATTAAAGTTATGGGCAACAAGCAAAATGCGGTCCAGAAGAAATAAAAAGGGGCACATTTACTAAAATCCATTTTTTTTCTGGGCTAAAAACACAATATAGTATAAATTTGGAGTAACCACGATAATTTCTGATGTTCTAAAATGTCTCAACAATGCTTTTACCATTCGTAGAAAATATCGCAATTGCGTTCCGAAAGTCACAAAATTTACTTTGAAGCCTTCCATAGGACTCGACAGATCAAACCAGGAGAAAAGATAGTCCCGAGGAAAGTGTAACCAAAGCATTAATGAATTCCGAAATGTTCGCATTCTTTGCACAAAGTACTATTTTTTGTGGAAATTTAACGAAAACCACGAAAAACTAGTGGAATTTTAATGAACTTTTTGCATACATTCTGAAATGTTCTATCATTTAGAAAAAATATTAATTTATCTTAAAATTGTTTATTAAATGGGCCCCTTTATGTTCGAGATAGCACAATACAATACCTGTTACTAAAAGGGGGCAAGTAATGAGAATTAATGTGTAATGTGTTCAACACAGGGGCGCGTTCAATCAGTTACTGAATGAAATTCATTATTTTAAAGATTTATGAAATGAGGCAAATATTAATGATTTTGTGATTGTATACAAATATTTCTGAACATTCTTAACAATTTGTGCAGGTAGCAGACAAAAGCTAACTAAATACTAGTTAACTAGATAAGTACCCCAGGGCACAAAAGGCTTAAAGCTTTTTTAAGGGCAGGTAAACTAAATAAAGATTATTTGCCTTTTAGTTCATTAGCTTGCACGATTGAATGAATTTTTGGAGTGACTGCTCATGCATTTTTCACAATTGGTTTCATCAGGTCCCTTGGGCTGTAGATTTGGCACCCAAACCCAACATTTCTACTGGTGAGTGTCCTCTAAGAAACACCCTTGGGGGGGTTTATTCTTATCTTCCCGGTGGTTCCCCTGATCCAAGCTACCACTAAGCACAGAAGGACCACAGACCTTGGTCCACCTGCTGGCCATCACTGCTTTAAAATGGACCTGTTACCCAGACATAAAAAGCTGTATAATAAAAGTCCTTTTCAAATTAAACATAAAATGAAAATTAATTTTTATATTAACACATTCAAACCCATTATAAATGCATTTAAAAATCTCAGCTGTCAATCATATACTGTCTGCCCCGCCTCTATGCCTCAGGCATAGAGGCGGGGCAGACAATTACTTAAACTTTCCATTCAGTACTCACATTCCCCCTACCTTCTCACCATCTAATTGTGTAGCCAGTGCACGGGCATGGGCATCAGGTCCCCCATTCTGGCACATACACAAGATTTTGGGATGATACAAAGCTTGCCTTAATAACAGTGCCCACAAAATGGCAGCCGCCTGCTGGCTGTGATTGTATATTCCCAAGACTGAAGGAAACAAGATTTATATCATTTATATAGTATGTGAAGTTAATTTTGCTTAACAAACACAATAGAAAAGAAATTGGAATTATTTCTTAGGGTGACAGGTCCCCTTTAAGAGCATAAACACCAACTACAACTATGACAGATTCAATGTAAAAAACTCCAATGGGGGGCTGAATGTACAAGTTGTACATTTATCACTGTTAGTGAATCTTGAATCTACCTACACGTAAGCTTAGTACGAAGTTTATTGATTTTCTGTCGTGGCAAGTACAGTTTGTAGACTGGGTGCCAATCGATGTTCTTTCTCACAGAAGCTCTTAACCAGAATTACAATAATGAAAAAAAACCATATTTGTCATATCACAATGTCAATAGAAAGTGGATTTTTGCCCATGCCACGTGTTCCTATGCAGGAAGTAACTGTGTAAAGTTTGTTTGTCTATTTGATTTAAACCACAGCGTGTATTTAATGAGCATTGTTATAAATTATGTGGTCTGGCAAGCACAACACAATAAAAGGAACATCTGCTGCAATAATTAAGAACAGAGCTTACAGCAGTAATTGCACCTTACTGGCAATATGCATATATTGTATATGTAATTTGACAGAACATTTTTTATTTGTAAATCATATATGTGCAGGTACATGAGTCAATGATATAATTTTTTTTATATAATATTATATATGAGCCTTGGCTGCTCCTTGCTAAGCAAACTTGACTAGCAGTTTTTTTAGTTCCACTCTTAATTCACCCACCTTTACATTATATTTCTACATTTACTACACTTACATACATGTGACCAAAATGTTAATTCTTTCCTCTTCCTCAAGTTCTAGGGCAGTGATCCCCAACCAGTGGCTCGTGAGCAACATGTTGCTCCCCAACCCCTTGAATGTTGCTCCTGGTGACCACAATGCAGGTGCAAATTTTTAATTTCTTGGCTTGGAGGCAAGCTTAGTTGCATAAAAACCAGATGTACTGCCAAACAGAGCCTCCTATAGGCTGCCTGTCCACATAGAGACTATTAAATTGCCAATAGCAGCCCTTATCTGGCACCCCCAGGAACTTAGCAATGCTTGTGTTGCTCCCCAGCTCATTTTACATTGGAATGTGGCTCACGGGTAGAAAAGGTTGGGGATCCCTGTTCTAGGGTGTACCGTCTGCACCCACTGTAGTTACCCCTTGCTTGAGGGCTGTTGGGTTTCTGTAATTATGAACTCTTAACAACCAACAGTTCTAGTGTGATTTTCTACTAGGTTAGGCATGGTGTAATTTTCACTATTAACTTTACATTGTGTATGGCCATGCAATACCTTGTAGACATTTCAGACATTTTCTAGTATTGGCATTTTGAAATACGATACCCTATAGATGAAAACAAATCAGATTCCATGGTTCAACCACATTCCGTTGCTTTGTATCCACCCCTCTCTACCTGGACAGCATAGCGGGCCGGCCAAAAATATTAAATGAAATACTAGAATTAAAGAGACAAATAAACAAGTTCTAAGCCATATGTAAAGTTCTTGAGCAAAACATACCAGCGTCGAAAGTGATAGTCATATTAATCTTGGCTGTAGACAGAGTTATACAGAGAGCCTAGGTAACAGTTAATTTGTAAAACAATAAAGGACATTTGATGCAGCAAGAGCATGTAAGTATTTTAATACAGGTACACTCACTATAAGTATGCACTTATTTTATAATTCTGTTCTAATGTTTATTCTCAGGAGCATCAGATTCACTTAGAGCAGTGATCCCCAACCAGTGGCTCGTGAGCAACATGTTGCTCTCCAACCCCTTGGATGTTGCTCCCAGTGGCCTCAAAGCAGGTAGTTATTTTTTAATTCCTGGCTTTTGGGCAAGTGTTGGTTGCATAAAAACCAGGTGTACTGCCAAACAGAGCCTCATGTAGGCTGCCAGTCCATTTAGGGGCTGCCAAATAGCCAATAACAATTATTTGCTACCCCCCCCGGAACATGTTTTATGGTTGTGTTGCTCCCCAAGTCTTTTTAGATATGAATGTTGCTCACGGGTAAAAAAAAGGTTGGGGATCCCTGGCTTAGAGGCTGATTTAGGAAAATCTTAACCGCTGAACAGCTGCTTGAATTTTATCACATGAATTAACACTTGTCAGCGTCATGTTTCATATAAAACCGGTTGTTGCTTTTTCATTACAGAATTGATCAATGACTTGTGATTGGGACAGTTACCCCTGTTAGGTGTTCCCTTCCTTTTCGTGTAGGGTTCATGCCTTTCTTTGGTTATATGGTGTTACTAGTTTGATGAGTGATACTCTTTATTCTTACTTTGGTTAATATGAACTACTTTGTAAGGTTTTTGTAAAGTAGGGGAATCCTAAGCGTACTGTGGACCCTATATAGGGATTTTTCTTAACATGAACTTAGGACTCTTCATGAACTTTGAAACTTATGGACTTTGAACTGTTTGTTTTCCTTGAGGGCTTGTTTCTTTGTTTTTTTTTATTAATTTGGGGGCTTTGGTATTAGTTTAACTTGTTTTGTAAATTATGTAATGTAATGTAAATTCATTCCCATTATATTGTGCACCAAGTTTATGGTTAACAAAGGGGAAAAACAGTGCAGTGGACACATTAAACCGTCCAAGGGTTGTCTCTGCGCTCCCTGTTGTGTTGGTTTCCATTGAGTGTGGTATAACTTGGAGGGCACCAGCCCCTTCAGCATGGTTTATTAAAGGCTACGGTGTGCTGGAAAGCTTCGACTGGTACAGAGGCACCCCCCATCATTGACTTTCTGTATACTTCATATGCATGCAATTCACATTCCCATATATATAGGTAGAAATGAGCCAGGCAGTATGCTAGACCTATCTGTCCCAAAATAGCTTGTGCACTGTTGTACAGCCAGTAAATGAGGAAACAGGGAAAAATAATTTCTCTAAAGATGTGAAGGAAATACTGCACCTTATCAAGATGTCAGCATTGCCTGAGCAGAACGTTTTCCATATACAAATCTAAACTCAGGGGAGCGTCAGACCCACCTGCTATGGGAAACCTGAGATCTCAGTACAGCTCTTAATTGTACATTACCTATAGAAAAGGTTACATTAAAAGGATTACATTCATTTAGGACTTTCTAAAGAGGAATGTTTAAAAGACTTAACATAGTAGTACTATAAGCTATGGACTGGGTTAAAGGGGATCATCTGCACACTACCTGCAAATCTAATACCTGCGTCTGCCTGGACCCTAAAATTAGTTAGAAATTGGCATCAGTAACCTTTAATGTCCAGAAGTGAGTTCTGTGATTGGTTTCTCTTTTTGTTTAGGATGTGTGGTGTGTATATGCTCAGTATCAAGGCACACTTTCATATTTAGAGCAAGACATTTAAATATAAGAATGGATATTCTCATATTTAAATGTCTTGCTCTAAATATGAACATGTGCCTTGATACTGAGCATATACACACCCTAGCTTACATACACAACTGACATCTCCAGAGGCTCAAAGCAAATGTTTGCTTGCTAAAGTAGGCAATAAACTGATCACTTAGGGCACAGTTTTAGTTCAAGCTCCCCTTTTAGGCCCAAAATTCTGTCATTATTATTCTCTTATTTATATAGTGTCCACACATACTGCTGTGCTTTACAGACTATACATCTTGTATATCATCATCCTTGCCCCAGTGGAGTTTACAATCTAAGGTCCCTATTCCATTCAAACACAATATGGTTAATTGTATCAGGAACCAATTAACCTGTATGTTTGTGTGCAGATAGTGCCTGTTGGAAGCAATCATAATACCCCAGATAGCATAGCAGAAGTGCTAACCATTGTGCCACATGCAGCATTTGGTCTGGTTACAAACGTAAGTCTGCTTTATTAGTAATGTATGTATGTATATTTTTTATTTATGTAGCGGTACTTTTGTACGCAGTGCTGTACATCAAAACAATAAATTAATAAACAGAATGAATACAAATAAATAAAAAGTAAAGTTGCATTAAAGGAGAAGGAAAGGTACAAATCACACATGAGCACTAGCCCGGAGTAAAAGGTAAGAGATTAAAGTCACTGGGGGTGCCTAACATTTTGGCACCACCCCAGTGACTTAGCCTTTCCTTCTCCTTTAATGATTCCACAAAGCTTAGTGACAAAAATACAAGAAGATGGAAGTCCCTGCCCCAAGAATATTAAGTGCCGCAGGCTACAGTGCAATTTAGCCATAGTTCAATTAAAACCTAGCGAGAGCAAAATGTTCACTCTAGGGGCACATTTACAAATCCACGAACGTCCGAAAAGCGTCCGAATGCGTTTTTTTCGTACTGTTCGGTATTTTGCGACTTTTTCGAGCGCTCAATATGAAAAAGTTGCGACAAATCGCGAAAGTCGTAATGGCTATGAAAAAGTCGCGACAATTCACGAAATTTGTAATGGCTATGAAAAAGTTGCGACAATTCACAAAAGTCATAATGGCTATGAAAAAGTCGCGACAATTCACGAAATTTGTAATGGCTATGAAAAAGTCGCGACAATTCGCGCAAGTCGTAACGGCTACGAAAAAGTCGCAAAATGTTCGTTTTCCAATCCGAATTTTTCCCATTCGGATTTGTGGATTAGTAAATCAGCCCCTCTGTCTTACCCTAAATAACCCTCAAGCTAGACTGTTAAGGTGGCCATACATGTTGCAATTCTGATCTTTAAAGATCGTTCGTTTCCCCCACTGACATTCAGGGCTGAATTGTCAGATTTGGAGGTAGAAACAATAGGGATTCTACCGACTCCTGCCAATTCAGCCCTGAATGCAGATTTTGTTCTGGCACCTTCAATGGCGCCCAATCAAAACCTTTTAACCTGGCCGATCGACGAGACGACTGATATCTGTAGCCTTTGGGATATCGGTCGTCTCGTCGATCCGCCATACATGCACCAAATATCGTACAAAATTAGGTTTCATACAATTTCATTGGTGCATGTATGGCCAGCTTTAGAGTGGACAGATCAGCTACAATCACACATCATACAAATCAGCCAATCTGCCTGAGGAAATCTAGGCATGTACAACCAGCTTTAGCCATTTCTGGCCAAAATTGCCTTGTCATCTGCTGCTATTCAATTCTGGTGCAACTAAACTACTATTCATCAGTCACACTTAAAAAAACTAGTTGACTAAAGATGCCTATTCGGCTGTCAACTAAAACTATGGAAGTCAGACTTCCACAAAGAATTTATAGCCAGATGGATCTGTGAAACGAGGCCATCCAATTGTGGGACATTATTGTACAGTATGTCCTGTGATTCACCACTTTGTGGACAGTTCTGATTTAACTAGTGAAACCTACTGTGCAAACAAACACCAAATTAAATATTTTATTTAAGGCTTACATGTTATACAGGCTTTTATTGTACCATATCTTATATGTAGTTTGAGCTTTGGGAATTTCCCCCATATCACTGTACAAACAACAAACACTGCACGTATCCACTTAGCTGTGTTTCCTTAAACTGCTTGAGATTTATCATACTTTGCAATTCTTCCCATGAACGCATTTTTTTTCTGCAAGTGTGTGTGTAATTATAACATTTCCCAACAGAGTCACTGTCATTTTCAAGCAAGCTGAGAATTTGCGACTGCTATAAAAATCAAGGGGGGGGGACTTAATTATCTACTTGCTTAAATGGTACTGATACAGTACCATTTGGACTCCTATGGCATCTTGGCAGATTTAATTTAATGTGCAAGGTTTTTTTTCTTAGAAATCTTAACTAATTACAGTAAAAAAAAATTAAAATTACAAACTGTGTTGATAAGATTGGCCAAGCATATATGAATGTTAAAGGGACTGTGATTTTTATAGTGTAGTATTTAATAATAAATTACAGTGTATATTGCCAGCACCAAGCAATTCAAACTATTTCTGATTCTGTGTTGATACAGATTGATACAGAATTGTCAAGATTGCCCCCATAGGAAACAAATCTCCCCATGTGCCATCACCCAGAAGTGAATGGAAAACTATACGGGCAGTTTTGCCATTTCTTCAATCACCAAAAAAAGGAGTTTCCTCTATCAGTGCCCAAAGCAGAGTAGCAGCACTGGCAGCAGCATAGAAACATGGAGTGCCTATCAGTTCAGGTGTCAGGGAGCTTCTATCTTGTTACCTGCCCATTAAACTACTGATTAGCTGCTGCAAGGGTGGGGGGTCACTCCAACTTGCAGTGTAGCAGCAAAGAGAGACTGAAGTTTATCAGAGCACAAGTCACATGGCTTAGGGCACATGGGAAGCTAGCCCCATGTCAAATGTCAAAATTAAATATAAAAAAACAGGTTTAAATTCTGGATTCTGCTGGAGGAGTGCTTTTGACTGATTATTAAGTAATGTACTTTGTAAAAAAAAACATGTTTGTTTAAAAATTGTCAATGATTTTAAAGTTACAATTTAATTAAAGGGGACCTGTCACCCACATACAAAGATATATAATAAAAGTCCTTTGCAAATTAAACATGAATTTATTTTTTTTTTTTTGTAAACATCCATACCTATAATAAATGTATTTTAAAATCTGAGCTGTCAACCACACATACAGTGGTGTGAAAAACTATTTGCCCCCTTCCTGATTTCTTATTCTTTTGCATGTTTGTCACACTTAAATGTTTCTGCTCATCAAAAACCGTTAACTATTAGTCAAAGATAACATAATTGAACACAAAATGCAGTTTTTAAATGAAGGTTTACGTTATTAAGGGAGAAATCTACATGGCCCTGTGTGAAAAAGTAATTGCCCCCCTTGTTAAAAAATAACTTAACTGTGGTTTATCAATTTCAATTTTCAATTTCAATATCAATTTCTGTAGTCACCCCCAGGCCTGATTACTGCCACACCTGTTTCAATCAAGAAATCACTTAAATAGGAGCTACCAAGATCCAAAGAAATTCAGGAACAAATGAGAACAAAAGTAATTGAGATCTATCAGTCTGGTAAAGGTTATAAAGCCATTTCTAAAGCTTTGGGACTCCAGCAAACCACAGTGAGAGCCATTATCCACAAATGGCAAAAACATGGAACAGTGGTGAACCTTCCCAGGAGTGGCCAGCCGACCAAAATTACCCCAAGAGTGCAGAGACAACTCATCCGAGAGGCCACAAAAGACCCCAGGACAACATCTAAAGAACTGCAGGCCTCACTTGCCTCAATTAAGGTCAGTGTTCACGACTCCACCATAAGAAAGAGACTGGGCAAAAACGGCCTGCATGGCAGATTTCCAAGGCGCAAACCACTTTTAAGCAAAAAGAACATTATGGCTCGTCTCAATTTTGCTAAAAAACATCTCAATGATTGCCAAGACTTTTGGGAAAATACCTTGTGGATCGACGAGACAAAAGTTGAACTTTTTGGAAGGTGCGTGTCCCGTTACATCTGGCGTAAAAGTAACACAGCATTTCAGAAAAAGAACATCATACCAACAGTAAAATATGGTGGTGGTAGTGTGATGGTCTGGGGTTGTTTTGCTGCTTCAGGACCTGGAAGGCTTGCTGTGATAGATGGAACCATGAATTCTACTGTCTACCAAAAAATCCTGAAGGAGAATGTCCGGCCATCTGTTTGTCAACTCAAGCTGAAGCGATCTTGGGTGCTGCAGCAGGACAATGACCCAAAACACACCAGCAAATCCACCTCTGAATGGCTGAAGAAAAACAAAATGAAGACTTTGGAGTGGCCTAGTCAAAGTCCTGACCTGAATCCTATTGAGATGTTGTGGCATGACCTTAAAAAGGCGGTTCATGCTAGAAAACCCTCAAATAAAGCTGAATTACAACAATTCTGCAAAGATGAGTGGGCCAAAATTCCTCCAGAGCGCTGTAAAGGACTCGTTGCAAGTTATCGCAAACGCTTGATTGCAGTTATTGCTGCTAAGGGTGGCCCAACCAGTTATTAGGTTCAGGGGGCAATTACTTTTTCACACAGGGCCATGTAGGTTTGGATTTTTTTTCTCCCTAAATAATAAAAACCCTCATTTAAAAACTGCATTTTGTGTTTACTTGTGTTATCTTTGACTAATAGTTAACGGTTTTTGATGAGCAGAAACATTTAAGTGTGACAAACATGCAAAAGAATAAGAAATCAGGAAGGGGGCAAATAGTTTTTCACACCACTGTATATCAAATTCCCCATTCTAGCCCATACACAAGATCTGCCAAAAACTTTGTCCACAAAATGGCACCTGCCTGCTTCTTGTGATTGTGAATTCCATGACTGAAGGGAACAAAATTTAAATAATGTATATAGTGTAAATAAAGTTTATTTTTCTTAACTAACATGATAGTTTGGGCCCCTTTAATATATAATGGAAAGTGTTAGACTTATTAATATTTTTTACACTGTGCAGAAAAGCCTTTTGCACTTGCTGTTTGGGTCAGAATTAGCAACCAGGTTTTGTAAGATTGGGGAGAGTGGAATATTTAATCTAACTGATTTTAGTATTTAAAAAGGCTTTTACAACGACTATGCTATCGCCTGATCCTTTCTACTGGCAAGAACACACCCCAGAATGTGTTTGGTTCTGCTCACAACAGTGTGCTATTTTCAGATATTCGCCTCTACTTTACTGATCGGGAGGGTTCCTCTCTGCTGTCTCTCTGACTCTGCCTTTTTGAGGAATACTTCAAGTCCTTTCTCATCTCTGAGCTCAGTTATAGCTGGTAGGGAAAGGGTTCTCGAACAGTCAGACACTACTTTTGTTACCAGCTATTGGAATCCTATTTATCTATTTGTGGAAGTTTAAATTGTTCTGAGAGGATCACCTTATACTGGACTCTCCCTGCCTACAGTGCCACCACACCCTGCTTTCTCTGTTTAAGACGAATCAGTTGTAGATTAACGTAATATCTTTACAAGGATCTGAATATTCAAGTTATTGTAATCAGGGAATGGGATTTGCAAAAGAAATATAACAAATGTCTGTCATGTCAAAACGTGCAACTAAGCCTTCTCTCAAAAGGTCCAAGAAAATTATGAGACTAAAAAGGCTTTATTTTTGGGGAAGCTGGATAATCGCGTTTTAACGCTGCTTCTGATAATTGCAGTGAGATGGATGATGTACAGAACTGTTTAAGAAATGCCTTTAAAGGCTTTTAAACATTGTCTTAGAGATATCTTGCAATTTTAAACAAATCAAATGTTGAGGGCTTACCTGACGAAAAAAATAGATTTCATCTCATTAATGAGCAAAGATGTAAAACTGTGCTTGATGTAACTATGAAGATTGAGCATAAGATTGCACATTTACAAAGAATCAAATCACATAGCAGTGTATCCTCCAAAAACACATCTAAATCAACCAAATCCTCTAGATCTGCCTATTTCTGACAATTCCGGAGTCAGTGAAAGGCTTATTCAAGGAGGAGGCTATAGAATGGCAAGATGTGAAGGAAACTGAAAAGTATTGCTGCTTCGCTTGCCTCAGAGGATCCACTGAAGTGTACTAGAAATTACCTTGCAAGTCTGAGCAGCAGACAAGAAAATGCCTCAGAGCACCATGAGTCTACACCTAAGGGTAAAGACACATGGAGCTTCTAGTAGCAGCTACATGTCAAATAATTATCTCTACATGTGTTTTAGCAGAGGCAGTTCTCAGCATTGTCTTTGGCAGGGTATTTTCTGGGGTTTAGTAGCCGTGACAAGTAGCTTATACTAAAGCTGGCCATACATGCACCGATAATATCGTACAAAACCCCGTTTGGAACGATATTCGGTGCGTGTATGGCAAGTCGGCGAGTCGACCTATATTGCATGAAGCTGCTGATATCGGACGACTCGCCGATCGGGCCAGTTAAAAGATTTTGATCGGGCGCCATGGAAGGCGCCTGACCAAAATCTGCCTTCATCGCTGAATCGGCAGAAGGAGGTAGAAATCCTATTGTTTCTACCTCCTTATCTGCCTGTTTCAGCCCTGAAGGTTAGTGGCGGATCTGACGATCTTTCGTGCGACAAGATCGTCAGATCGCCACGTGTGTGGCCACCTTAAGCAGCTCTGTGTTTTTGTCTTTCTTCACAGAAGCCAGATTCCAGGTACAAAGAGAAAAAGGGGTCAGTATTTGTTCAGAAAACAGACAAGGTCCACTTCATAAAAAACGACATGCCCTTAGGAAACGTAGAGGGTTCAGGGTCAAAACCCTAAAGGAGTGCAAAGAGATTCTCCAAAAATTTGGCATTTGCTAAAGGTGTTGTGCATCAACAGGGCTATGTGCTAGAGACTGTAAGGCTGTCATGAAATGTTTAGAGTGTAAAAGCATTGAACATGTTTCTATTTTTCATCCAGAGCCTCTCAACCCTACATCTGTGCAACAGATTGCACTTGCAGTGGAGAATGGCAGAGAGGGTGAAGAGGAAGCCACAACATCTGCTAGTTTCTTCTATATGCACAAAAGTTGGAGATGGCCTTGTTAGCAAGTCATGGCCCAAAATTTGTCTTGTTAATGTGTATCGTAGAGAAAAGCTACACTATCCTTGATGATCAAAGCAATCGATTACTAGCTAGATCTGAATTCTTTGACTTGTTCAACATTAATGAAAACACCAAACCCTACATAATTGGAACATGTGCTGATGTAACAGACAATGCATATACCCAGCCTGCTCTGATGTGTGGGTGTAAGTACTCACATAATGCAAGGGTACCCTGGAATTACTGGCAACCTGGACATTCCAGTAACTCCAGTGTTCCCTTAGTGCAGTGGTTCTCAGCCTCCCTAATGCTGCGGCCCTTTAATACAGTTCCTCATGTTGTGGTGACCCCCAACCATAAAATGATTCCTAAGACCATTGGAAATATGCGTTTTCCGATGGTCACAGAGGACCCCTGAGAAAGGGTCGTTCGACCCCCAAAGGGGTCCCGACCCACAGATTGAGAACCACTGCCTTAGTGGGTTGTGTTCATAACTAACTTGCTCAAAGAGAATGCCATTATTGACTCTACGTGCCGTTCACACACAAATGTAATTGGAAAAATTGGTGTACGCTATTTACTTAGCACCTGCTATAATACCTGCGAACAAGGAGCATCAGCGGAATAATTATGATAATGTCTGTGGTGTATCATATGACTTTAAACGTTCTACTTTCCCTTCCGCATCCAAATTGCTGCCACTGCCAAGTTAGAAATATTATTTAACAACAATGTGATGGTTGTAATTCATTACATTCACGGGCACTCCTAATGCCCGTAGTGACTCACTCCTAATGCCCGTAGTGACTCACAGATATAATTATACGTTGGAAATATTTTGATACTGATACCTTTTATTAATCGGTGCAGTTAGCTCAAACTTACTGGCTTTCAAATGTATGACGCTGAAATTTGAAAAGCAACTTTAAATAAAGTATAAATTAATTGCTAAAAGGTACCAACCTTAAATGAGAATATTGCTGGGGGGGGGGGCATTCTGAATATGCCTTTCTATCTTCTGTACTGTGGACTATAAAGATACCGAGCCAGGTGTCTAGTATAAGCACCACCAGACTGGTTATTATTCAGATATACATTTCAATCAAGAAGCATTTTAAAGCTGGGATTGTGGGAGTGGTAGATCCGCTACAGATCAGTAAAGCAGGTTCATAATCCCCATACACAAAGGAAATACTCATTTGTAAGTCACTACTTTATCTTGACTAAAACACTGCCGTTTTGTTCCTGGTATCACACCCTATTACTGCACACACCCAGCACTACACACAAACTCTGATCTCTATCTGTGATGTATGGGTGCCCTGTAGTGCTGGCACTAACTTCATGGCTAATTAGCTTCTAATTCTGATGCATGTGGGAGATTGTTCTTTTTTTTCTGTAAACCTATTTGTCGTGAATTCAGCCTGTGGAAAAAATACTGTACTTCTCCACTTAAAGGGGAAGTTTACCTTTAAATTTTCCTATAGTACGATAGAGATTGACTGATTTTTATCAGGTTTTCACCTGGCCTCCATTTTTTTAATTAGCTTTTCTATACTGTATCTTCCAGGATAGAGTTTAAAATGCTATCTACTCATGGGATCACCAAAAACCTTTATATGCTCTGTGTGGCTAAATGCTATTTTTTATTGCTCTTCTTTCAGTGCAGGCTCTGTGCAACTTCCATTCTGACTGCCTGTCTGCTAGGTTAATTGGGACCCTAGTAACCAGAAAACCATAAAATTTCCAAATCTAATTCCAAATTCATTTTATGGTGAACTACCCCATTAATGTGCCCACATCTGGCAAAAGAAATCCAGGAAACAGGAAAGGTGATCTATTTTTCACCTTACATGATTATCTTATGTAACGGGTGCACTTCCCGTCACAATCACCATCCACAAGCAGAATAGGCCAAACAAATTTGGATGGCACTCAATCACAACCTTAAAAAACATTTTTAAACCTGCCCGATCGATATCTGGCCCATACGCAGCTGTCGAGATGGCCTAAGGGACCGATATCGGTAGCTAGAATCAGCCCATGTATGGCCACCTTTAGTTCATTTCAGACTTCTCTGTCTTACCATTCCCTCAGCACAGCCATGACTGCCCCCCACCAGTTTAGTCTCCAATGCAACTTCCCCTACTGACACCTCAAAAAGAAATAACAAACCCACTAAACCATTTTCTCTTACTCAAGTGTGAACAAAAGAGCAATATGGCAGCTCCTACTCTATGGGGCAGATTTACTAAAACTAACATTTCTCATTTTTTTCTATTTAAAAATTTAAATAAACTTCCATGAATGTCTGAGGCAAAAGGTTTTAGAGAAGTTGCGAAAACTTCAGATTTTTCGACTTGTTCCACTGAAAAGTTTTAGCTGGCGAATTGTCAGATTCATATTTGTAAACGTTTTGTGGCACAGTAAATTTTGAAAGTAGAAGCTCTGCTTGCTCAAGAAAAAGGAAAGCATAAGACTACTTTAATACACAAGCAGCGGATACAAGTGTGTTAGTTAAGCTACTGCTCGCTTTCTCCTGACGTTCTAAGACGCTCACTAGCAGGGGTAAAGGGAGCTGCACGGTATTGGATTTGTCCCTTTTGTGCTTTCCCATGCACAGTGCAGCGGCACACCAACTTCTTCAGCACACGATACCACAACTAATCCACCCTGAACACAAATCTTCCCTAACACTTTCCTCTAGTTCTCAAAATGGAGTTCGGTCTGTTCTCTGGCGCCGCGGCGCATCAAACGTGTTGACGTCACAGTCGTGGACCAACCCGGGTTCCGCCTTCACCCAAGCCCCGCCCACACAAGTCTGCGTAAGAGCAAGTTCTGGCTGTTACCTGAGGGTTTTAACCAGTTTGGTGCCGAGGTGGAGGCAGCAGGCGGAGCCTGGGTTCTCCGGGCAGGTCTATGCTCTGCTGTCAGTGTATTTTAGAGTGACGGAGATAAGGCTCTGCTTTTCCTGTGGGGCTGAAATCCAGCTATGTGAGCGCCACTTCCCCTTCTGCTCTGCTCGCCGGCTTTACCACTGGCAGGGTCTCCGCCGAAATGGCTCCTGCTAAGTCAGTGCTCAGCCTAGCCACCTTCTCGTTTGGGATCGCTATCGGCTTCATCTTCAGCTACGTGATCTTCAGCATAGTGTTTGAGGGACAGGACTCGCCGCAAGGGAAGCCCGAAGTGCTACATAACGACCCCCACGGCAGGCACTCGGATGATGCCCCGGCTGGGCCGCCTCTTCAGGGGCAGATGGACTTCAACGCGGACGCGCAGCAGCACCATGGTAACTGGTTAGGCCTGCTGTGTTAGAGATCCCCCCCTTCCCAAAACCCTTATAGCCCCCTCTACTTATCCCACAATTCCCCTACAGCCGGGGGTACCTGGGAGTTATTTGGGGAAGTTCAAGATTTGGGAGGTGCCTTAACCATCACTCTTCTCTAAAACATCACTAAAACATCATTCTGTAAAGGGTTTAAAACAGCTGCAGAACTTTGTGTATAGTGTTTCTATTGCGCCACACAAGCCCCTTCATACTAAGTACTGTAAGTCTTGGCAACCTGTGGCCCCCAGATGGGAATTGACTCCAACTTCTAGCATTCCCAGTAAGTAGAATTTTGGGAGTTGGAGTTCAACCCTGTAGAGGCAACAGGTCCATTACACCTGGCACATTGCTGATTTAGTACTGTTCAGTATTGGAGCTTGGTAGTCTGACCAGATCACTAATCCCTGGGAGACTGTCTAGTTACTAGTTTTTAGCCTTTGCCCCCATGGTGCATCCAACTATGTAACTGGTTGCAGAACTGTGTGGCTGCCCTTTCTGGGCTTCCTGCAGCAAGTAACAGGGGTGCAGTGGGAGAGATTTGGGGGGTCTCCTAGATACAAACAGAAGCCTAGCTTGAGATTCATTCAGAAGGAGATTTGGGTAGAAAAGGTATTTGATGCCCTAGGGCATATATGTAAAACACAAGGCCTGGGGGCCAAATCCGGCCAACCTGGCTGTTTTATGTGGCCCTTGGTGAGTGTGTCTGACCATCCAGCCTGATCAATTTCCATTTTCCTCACATAGTAACTAAGACTAAAGCTGGCCATACACGCACCAATAATATTGTACAAAACCTCATTTCGTACAATATTTGTTGCGTGTATGGCAAGTCGGCAAAATCTGCCGTCAGGGCTGAATCTGCAGAAGGAGGTAGAAATCCTATTGTTTCTACCTCCTTATCTGCCATTTCAGCCCTGAAGGTTAGTGGCGGATTTAACGATCTTTCGTGCGACCGATGACGAAAGATCGCAAATCGCCATGTGTGTTATTATCTTACTAAGTATATTAATAAAAAATTTGGCCTGCAACTTATCCTGTGTTTTAGATTTCGGCCCCCTTATGTGATTGAGTCCCTACTGCATATTTGTAGGTTGCCTTCCATCCTTGTGCTGGATTGTGGAACAGTGTTGTGGAGCGAATCATATGCCCCCAGTTTGCTATACAGTATCCCATCAGATCACTGGAAATAAACTGGTACTGACGTCAGGCTTAAGCAGTCAGAGCTCTGTGCTGGGTTAGAGGATGCTTCTAGATCCCTTAAACTGTAACATAACAGCAGAGGGAACCCTAAGTTTTATGAAATTTCCCCTATATTGAAATCCCTGCAGCCTTAGTCAAATTCTGAGGAGAAAATTGATAAAGGAAGCAGATTATTCACTTTTTAAGGAGACACTATAGGTGGGTATATTTACGTGTCCAGTTTGAAAATGATGATGAGCCCTGCAAACCATTGCATATTTGTATGCAGCGATAGCTTGAAGAATGGGAATTGTTTATTCTTGCCCCAAGAGATACTACAGCTGAAGTTTTCCAGGTATGGCACCTTTATTGCTTTATTTTACTGTTCATGTGATGCAAACGTTCGCCACAAGTGGTTAACACTGTATAAAGGTTTATGTTATGTGTGGCACTGGGCATTACTTCGTCCTGTTCTTTAAGCCAGGAAACTGGAAACCTTCATTTCTTTGCCTGTACAATGGCTGAGATTGTAAAACAGTGCAAACATGATATTCCTCTTTCTCTCCTCCTTCTTGGAGCTTTTCACATGCATAAATAGGGCTCATTTACAATAAGCGGGAGGACAAGCTCTAAAGCTCTTCTTCTGTTCTGTGAAATTTCATTAAAGGGGTTGTTTAGCTTTAAATTAAAGGTAATGGATGAATGACATTCTAACACAATCCACAGTTGGTTTACCTTAGCAATAAGGCATTGATTTGAATCAGAAGCTGAAAATGAATAGGATAGGGTCCGAATAGAAGGATGAGTAATAAAAAGTTGCAATAAAATGATAGCCTTACAGAGCATTTGTGTTTAAGATAATATAAGGTCAGTCACCCCTTTAAGGCATATGGCACCCAGGGCACATACTATACTAAAATTTTTCAGCCCACGCCTACACATCACATATTGATTTAATGCCACGTGTTCCATTATGTGACCATTTATCCACTTTAGGCACCTTTAGTTACTAGCAAGCTCCTAAGTAGTTAGATTGGTACAGTGTCATTGGCAATATTGCTATCAAGTATTGAAGTATATGTAGAATTCCAAAATGATTTAGGCTCTTAGGGCTAAACTCCACTGGAAATTTTGTAGGGCATTGTCAACTTAACAAAACACATCTTACAAGTCGGATGTAGTTGCATTGATCAAAATATAATGGAACTGATACAGAAATCTGATGAGGAAACTACATGAAAAGTTTGCCATCCAACACAACACACCTGTAGGAAGGGAACCCTGCATGCTGCGTCTTCATCCAACAAGATAAAATCTGATTGTGTCTGACAAACGTTGAAATACTTTGAGCGTCGGATGTAGGTGCAAAAATTAAACCCACCATCTGGCTTTATCTGACCCAACTTTACATTAGCTATGGAGATCAGATTTTGTAGGGTCATACAAAATCTTGTGTTGTTGCGTGACAATATAGGGCACTAGCCCTAGTGGGGCCCTTTCTGAGGACAACTGGTCCATTGGCCCATCTTTTTTCCACTGTAGGTCTATGCCATTTAGTTATATAATATATATATATATATAGCATGTTGCAAGAAGACAGGCACTCACGTATAAGTAGGTCCAAGGGAGCCTGGGTGCAGTCCCAAAATAATAGATGGAGTAGCTGTAGAGAGAATCCGCACTCACAGGTCTTAAGAAAATATAGAAGTTTTATTCATCTAATGTTGATTTGAATAAAACTTCTATATTTTCTTAAGACCTGTGAGTGCGGACTCTCTCTACAGCTACTCTATATATATATATAGGTTCCAACGCAGTATGAAACTGCGGGACCATTTCCGTACTTCCCCTACTACCATTCTGACACCATTCAGAGCCCCCAGCCAATTCGAACCCCCCAATACCCCGAAGTCTATTGCAGCATTCACCAGATTACTGATAGACGAAACTGGTAAACACAGATTACCTACAAGCACCTATTCTAATCTCACCATTAGTGAAAGGGAAGCTATCACTTCACTGGCCCAAAACCCCAATATTACTATCCGCCCTGCGGACAAAGGGGGTTCTGTAGTGGTCCTAGACTACTCTGACTACAGACAGGAAATCATGCAACAACTAACAGACACTACTGTTTATCGCAAACTTGACAGGGACCCTGGCTTTACCTATAAGAAAATCATCGACAACACACTGCTATTAGGCTTACAGGGTGGTTTCATTACCACAGATGTCTTTAACTATTTAACCAAGGAGTTTCCGAAATGCCCCATTTTTTACACTCTACCTAAAATTCACAAAAATCTAACCAAACCACCTGGCCGACCTATAGTGAGTGCCTGTGACTCACTGTTACAACCCCTTTCTACCTTTGTTGATTATTACCTACAGCCTATAGTACAGAAAATGAACACCTACATTAGGGACACGGGTGACCTACTAGGCAAATTACAGGACTTACACCCTCTACCTTGCAAACTTCTACTCGCTACAATGGATGTCTCCTCTCTGTATACAGTTATCCCTATTACTGAAGGAATATCTGTCATCCAGCAGTACCTACAAGACCAACCCGACCGGGACAGACCTCCCACTGAATTTTTAATAACACTGCTGAATCACTGCCTGACCTTGAACTATTTCAAATTTGAATTGTCCTACTACCTCCAGATTAGCGGCACCAGTATGGGCTCCAATGTCGCTCCCTCTTTTGCTAACCTGTTTATGTCCCACTTTGAGAATCTTTACATCTTTCCAAAATATAGAACACATATTTATAGGCTATTTCGCTATATTGACGATCTGCTGATTCTTTGGTCAGGGACTAAAGACCAATTTGTAACAATGGTCCAGGAATTAAATGACCTACCTACTACTATCAAGTTTACCGCCCATATAGATCCTGTATCGGTCGCATTTTTGGATTTGACCATTACCCTCGCTGGCTCCACTTTTACTACCACTACGTATAGGAAACCCACAGACCGTAACACCTTACTACACCATTCCTCCTGCCATCCGCCCCATTTACTGAGGAGTATTCCCTATTCCCAAATGGTCAGGATGGTACGCAATAACTCTGATCGACATCTCTTACATCTACAACTGGATGATCTGGTCCAACGTTTTTTACAGAGGGGTTACAGTCTACATGATTTACTTCAAAGCAAGGAAAGAGCTCTAAGTTTGCCACGCTCGTGTACATTGGAGACCAACTCGGCTTCCCCACGTGAAAACCAAAGTGACAGGCTTACCTTTGTGACAACATTCACTCCAGACAAGAAATACCTAACTGACTCCATTTTATACCACTGGTCAGTGGTTGAAAATGACCGCTCCCTTCCCCCTATCTTCAGGACTCCCCCTCGCATAGCTTACAAAAGGGGTAGGAGCTTGCGTGACCTACTAGTCAAAACAGACCCTATGCATAGCTACAGTTCCGAGACCCTGGCCACTTGGTTGCCCTCTGCCCGCCCTGGTTGTTACAAGTGTCCTAACTGTACCACATGTAGTTCACTAATAACTGGCCCCGGGTTCAATCACCCACACACAGGCAGTATAATACCAATCAGACACAGACTCACTTGCACCTCTAAATATGTCATCTATTTTATCAAATGTCCCTGTGGCCTTATGTACATTGGCAAAACCATCACCTCCTTCAGGGACCGTATGGCAAACCACAGGTCCGCTATACGCTCTGCCCTCACCACAGGAGAAGCGAGTACACCTGTTGCTGCACATTTTCTACTGAAGAAACATTCGCTGTCCAGCCTACGCAGCATGCTGATAGACTTTGTTCCCCCGCCAACAAGAGGTGGAAACCGTGATAAACTACTTTTGCAAATCGAGCTGAAATGGATGCACAGACTGAACACGATCTGTCCAAATGGCCTTAATGAAATGGTTTCATACTCCCCATTTTACTTAAAGTGACTCTGGACTACTTCCTTGACTATACTATGTTTCGCATAGTTTAAATACCATATTCCTTATAGTTTGCTATATTGTTGCTGACCAAGCTGGTTGTTTAATATGCTACATATGAAATTGTTGCAATTCCTTTTTGGTTACCGTGGGGTTACTCTGTCTCCTTTATCTGTTTCCTTCACACTCTTACCTTTGTATGAGTACAATTCAGTTTACCTGTTCTTATTCCGCAGTCCTCTGTTCTGGTTTTATCTTTTATTTTTACTATTTCATCTTGCACTTACTTCTAGCTATCCCTGGTACCAACCACACGGCAGCCTCTACCTAGCCCCCCCGCTTGCCCAGTTAGGGTTCTGTATCCAGTGGCTGGCGGTCCCCCCCCTTTGCTGGGTCCGGACACCACCACCCGATCGGCCTTGGTACCAACCACACGGCAGCCTCTACCTAGCCCCCCCGCTTGCCCATTTAGGGTTCTGTATCTAGTGGCTGGCGGTCCCCCCCTTTGCTGGGTCCGGACACCACCACCCGATCGGCCTTGCCGCCTGCCTCCCTTCGCTCTGTGTGCCCCCCGAGCTTCGCCTCTGTCAGCTTTGCCTACTACGTGAACAGTACATTCGTGTGGACCGTATTGATTTTCCGGGTCCCCCCTGGTGGGGTAGATTCCGTGCTCATACGCGACACTAGCTGTCACTACGGCAATATAATACTTGGTGGTTAGTTTTTCCTCCCAGGTGACGTTTTTTGCTTGGCGCTATATGCCACGCACACTATGTTATTGATGCTCTATGCATGCCGCTTTGGCATTTTTTATGTACAACGCAATTATCAAGCGTTAATACTACTCGCAAGCCTGGGCACACATTACAACAGCGATTGGGACAGATTATTTTGTCCTGTACATAATCACCTCTCCCTTGGGCTTAAACTTGGCCGTCTGGTGAGCGCTACTACCTTTATCAGTACATTTAGCTTTAACCCTAGACGGTTGGCGCGTGTGAGTTACAGTTCAGTACCATTAGGGATCAGCTCTTTGTTCTTTATTTTCTAAACATTTCTTTTCTAACACGGGTGCTGTACACTGTTTCCACCTCAACAACCCATTCACATTAGTTTTATATATTCTTTTCTCGCTTTTTTAGTATTTTCTCTTTCTTGCTCTCTCATTTACCTTACACAGTAATTTTGTACACTCCCACTTGATGATGTCATACTGGTTTTTTGGCGCCATTTTTTTGGGTTTAATTAGGGGATTTGTTTGACACTGAGTCACTTTGAGAAAGGCTGCTGCGCCAGCCGAAACGTTAGTTGTTTGACCAATAAATTATTTCTTTATTTTTCATAAGTCCTGTGAGTGCGGAGTATCTTTTCTGCAGTATATATATATATATATATATATATATAACATATAACATATAATAGTATGCGATTTGTAACCAGAATCCCGTTATCCAAAAAGCTCTGTAATCTGTTCTTTGCATAAAGTCCTATTTAAAGAAACAAGTTTAAATTTCTCTGTAATGAAAGAAAAAAATACAAGAACAAATTACTGTGTGTAGTAATTAGAATTCAGTTTGTGCTTTGAGCACTGTCGTGTTTGCTTTACTATTTTAAGTGTTTAGAGAATTTTCTGTGTTTGTTTTTGGATATTTGTTTTGGATGATGATTTCCGTGTCAAACACCATGCACTGCCTGCCAGTTTCTAGCACTTTGCTTTGTGACTGAGAGAAGGGAAAGGATATAGGTTTGTACAGTGGTGTGAAAAACTATTTTCCTGAATTCTTATTCTTTTGCATGTTTGTCACACAAAATGTTTCTGATCATCAAACACATTTAACTATTAGTCAAAGATAACACAAGTAAACACAAAATGCCGTTTTTAAATGAGGGTTTTTATTATTTAGGGAGAAAAAAAATCCAAACCTACATGGCCCTGTGTGAAAAAGTAATTGCCCCCTGAACCTAATAACTGGTTGGGCCACCCTTAGCAGCAATAACTGCAATCAAGCGTTTGCGATAATTTGCAACGAGTCTTTTACAGCGCTCTGGAGGAATTTTGGCCCACTCATCTTTGCAGAATTGTTGTAATTCAGCTTTATTTGAGGGTTTTCTAGCATGAACCGCCTTTTTAAGGTCATGCCACAACATCTCAATAGGTTTCAGGTCAGGACTTTGACTAGGCCACTCCAAAGTCTTCATTTTGTTTTTCTTCAGCCATTCAGAGGTGGATTTGCTGGTGTGTTTTGGGTCATTGTCCTGCTGCAGCACCCAAGATCGCTTCAGCTTGAGTTGACGAACAGATGGCCGGACATTCTCCTTCAGGATTTTTTGGTAGACAGTAGAATCCATCTATCACAGCAAGCCTTCCAGGTCCTGAAGCAGCAAAACAACCCCAGACCATCACACTACCACCACCATATTTTACTTTTGGTATGATGTTCTTTTTCTGAAATGCTGTGTTACTTTTACACCAGATGTAACGGGACACGCACCTTCCAAAAAGTTCAACTTTTGTCTCATCGGTCCACAAGGTATTTTCCCAAAAGTCTTGGCGATCATTGAGATGTTTTTTAGCAAAATTGAGACGAGCTTTAATGTTCTTTTTGCTTAAAAGTGGTTTGTGCCCTGGAAATCTGCCATGCAGGCCGTTTTTGCCTAGTCTCTTTCTTATGGTTGAGTCGTGAACACTGACCTTAATTGAGGCAAGTGAGGCCTGCAGTTCTTTAGATGTTGTCCTGGGATCTTTTGTGGCCTCTTGGATGAGTTGTCTCTGCGCTCTTGGGGTAATTTTGGTCGGCCGGACACTCCTGGGAAGGTTCACCACTGTTCCATGTTTTTGCCATTTGTGGATAATGGCTCTCACTGTGGTTCGCTGGAGTCCCAAAGCTTTAGAAATGGCTTTATAACCTTTACCAGACTGATAGATCTCAATTACTTTTGTTCTCATTTGTTCCTGAATTTCTTTGGATCTTGGCATGATGTCTAGCTTTTGAGGTGCTTTTGGTCTACTTCTCTGTGTCAGGTAGCTCCTATTTAAGTGATTTCTTGATTGAAACAGGTGTGATAAACCACAGTTAAGTTATTTTTTAACAAGGGGGGCAATCACTTTTTCACACAGGGCCATGTAGATTTGGAGTTTTTTCTCTCCCTTAATAACGTAAACCTTCATTTAAAAACTGCATTTTGTGTTCAATTATGTTATCTTTGACTAATAGTTAACGGTTTTTGATGAGCAGAAACATTTAAGTGTGACAAACATGCAAAAGAATAAGAAATCTGGAAGGGGGCAAATAGTTTTTCACACCACTGTATGCGTGCATTGCGCAGCAGCAAGGAGCGCAGCAGAGTGTGTGAATATTTGCACACCTGGGTCTGGCACAGTGCTGATACATGAATCATACTATTAAGTGTATTTTGCTAATCTTAAATAGCTATGAGCAAGAGTACGTAACATAGTTGGCACTGGTTAGGAAGGAGTAACTCTCTCGGGGCTGTTCAGACCAGCCACTGTATAGAGAGGGAAATTAAAGAATCTCTGTAGCTGTTCTGTGCTTAAATCCCTTTCTTGGAAGAGTTCAGCAACTGTGGCATAATGGTGTAAGGCAAAATGGTGTTATGCTCACTGTACACGTGTCTTATTCTCTGCCAAGAGTTTATCAGCACCAAAACCCAACTATGCAGCCTTTCATTTATTGTAATTTTCATTTTTGCTCAGGTGATAGGTAGTTTCCATGATTCTATATGAATCTGCACAGCTATGTTAGGGCACTTGTCCCCAAGCTGAGAATCGCCAGGCAGAATGTAGGCCACATGTGCTGTGCGCCTTAGTGACACTTTGAATAAGAGTTGTCCAGTCTGCAGCTTCAAGATGTTGAACTACATTGTAGTTCATTTACGACCAGAGATAAATAACTGGGTACTACACACAAGTATTTTTCCTCCACTCCATTCTTGGACTGGATAATGCAGGCTTTTATATTTTGTATTCAGGCATCGACAACCCTTTTTCAGAATGTCACATATCTGGAACTTCTAGTATTCCACAATAGGATTTGCTTGTATGCAGATATATGATTTGCATTTGGTGTTTCTTCATCCTTTGGCTTAAACTTGTGGGTGTAACTGTGTGTGTGTGTGTATCTATAACTATATGTATCTATAACTAGCCATATCTAATCTATCTTGATAGATAGATCTTACACAAGAACCATGACTATGCTGTAAATCATATCCTAATAAATAGTGCTGCCCACCTCTACCCTCTATATTAAACCACCAAAACTTCTCTGCTTCAGAAATTCTTATCTGAATGTTTCTCCTTTGCAGATGAGGATACTCATGTGGCTGATGATCTTTATAGCAAAGTGAAAATCTTGTGTTGGGTAATGACAGGCCCTCAGAACCTGGACAAGAAGACCAAGCATGTTAAAGCCACCTGGGCCCAAAGGTGCAACAAAGTGTTATACATGAGCTCGGAAGAGAACAAAGAGTTCCCCACTGTGGGCTTAGATACAAAGGAGGGCAGAGACCAGCTCTATTGGAAAACCATTAAAGCCTTTCAGTATGTACACGACCATCATCTGGAGGAAGCTGACTGGTTCATGAAAGCAGATGATGATACATACGTGGTGTTAGATAACCTAAGATGGCTTTTATCCAAGCACGATCCCAATGACCCGGTTTACTTTGGGAGACGCTTTAAACCCTACGTGAAACAAGGGTACATGAGTGGGGGGGCAGGTTATGTGTTGAGTAAAGAGGCCTTGAAAAGGTTTGTAAATGCATTCAAGGAAGAAAAATGTACTCATAGTTCTTCTGTGGAAGATCTGGCTTTAGGGAAATGTATGGAAAATATTAATGTCAAAGCTGGTGATTCCAGAGATACCAGTGGAAAAGAGACATTCCATCCATTTGTACCAGAGCATCACCTGATCCACGGCTACTTGCCCAAGACTTTTTGGTACTGGAATTACAACTATTATCCTGCAGTGGAGGTAAGAGACCAAGCACACAATGTCATGTTATGGATGTATGTAGTAAAAAAAAAAAAACTGTTAATTTGAATATTTATATATATATATTTTCCTCATAAAGTTGAGGACTAACCATTCTAACCATCATCATTTACTTATGTAGTGCCAGCAAGTTACATAGCACTTTACAGTGGGGGTATAAAGATTGACTGTAGTCTGAATAATATATACAGTACTGGATCTCATATCTGGAAACCCATTATCCAGAAAGTTTTGAATTACCTGAATGCCATCTCCCATAGAGGCGTCCATTTTAATTAAAGGAATACTGTCATGGGAAACATTTTTTCAAAACACATCAGTTAATAGAGCTTTATCCATTTTTTTAAAAGCACAAGCAAATTTTTATTTTATTTTGAAATTTCACATGGGTCTAGCCATGTTTTTCATTTCCCAGGGTGCCGCACCCATGTGACCTGTGCTCTGATAAACTTCAGTCACACTTTACTGCTGAGCTGCAAGTTGGAGTGATATCCCCCCTCTCCCAGCAGCTGATCAGCAGAGTAATGGGAAGGAAGCAAAAAGTGGTAGAAATCAGAATAGTACTCAGTAGTAAAAAGTTCAAGTCCGACTTGGGACTAATGTGTAGCACTGGCTTCTTTTTAAAGCTCAGACTCTGGCACAATGCGCCTACACACCAATATTAAAGCTAAAAAAATATATATTCAAGAATAGAATAGAGAGTGAATTATTTGCTATGTAAACGGTGTAATTTAGAAATAAAAGTACACCATAAAATCATTACAGAATCCCTTGAAATAATTAAAATGTTAAAAAAAATTTCTGTTTGTCCTTGTAAAAATAAAAACAGGTATAGGACCTGGGGTATTCTGGATAAGGGGTATTTCCATAATTTGGATCTCCATACCTTAAGTCTACTAAAACTTTATTTAAACATTAAATAAACCCAATAGGATTGTTTTGCATCCATTAAGGATTAATTATATCTTTGCTAGGACTAAGTACAAGGTAAGGTCTCAGTATTACAGAGAGAAGGGAAATCAATTTAAAAAAAAAATGAATTTTTTGATTAAAATGGAGTCTGTGGAAGATGGCCTTCTTGTAATTTGGAGCTTTTTGGACAACAGGTTTCTGGATAACAGATCCCATACCTGTACTAGAGCCCGGCCTTATTGATTGCTGAAACAACCCCATTGGGTTTAAGGGCTGTGCCACACGCTGAGATTAGTCGCCCGCAACAAGGGAGATTTGTTGTGGGCGACTAATCTTAGCGTGTGCCACAGCCCTAATGGTTAAATGTGATCCAAATATCCCTTATCCAGAACAGTCCAGGTCCCAGACATGCTGGATCAAAGGTCCCATATCTGTATTAATATGCAGTATGGATAATAGTGTCAGTGACCTTAACACCTAGACAAAAAAAAAAGCCCTACAAACTGAAGGGAAATGTGTTCTTCTGAACACACATTCAGCTTCTTCGTGGAAATTAATATTTTTTTAACTGCATTTAAGTATGATTTATGTCCATGGCTCTTTAGGGAAACGGACAGGACAGGCTTAGAGCTCAGTGATGTAAAGGGGTAGAATATTATATTTTTCAACAGTGAGCAGCTGTTCTTTATCTTTTATCACTTGTGTTTTTTAAATTATTTCCTACACTTCTCAACTTTCCCAGTTTGGAATTTCAGTCATTGCTAGAGTCCTACTTATACCTGCCAGGCAGTGGTATGGAAATCAGAATGTAAATCAGTAGGAGAGGCCCGTTGTAAGCAGGAGTCCATAATGAGACAGAATAGCAAATTCAAAAAAAAAAAGAATCGGTCAATCTATAGTATTTAATATAAATACATTTCCTTTAAAACATAGTTTTTTCTTCCCTGGGTCATTGTCTTAACCATGTTCTCCTACAAGGGAACAGGACAGGTTCGGATTGCAATGAATCTTCCTAAATAAACAATCTGGCCATGCCCTTTTGAATTGTTATCTATTCTGAGAGTATTTCCAAAAGCTGCAGCTAAATAGTCACCCGACAGGTTCTGCTGATAGAAGTCTTTACCAATCCTGTGTGATTATTGCTGATTATGTAGAGAAACTATTTAGCTACACCCCTGAGTGCCACAGAAGCCTGATGTGCTCCCAAGGTGTAATGCCTGACTCGCCTTTCTCTTCAGATAACAATATGAAGACGTGGCAGCATATGTTGCCTCATATTACTTTGTCGTTCTGTACACATTCTTTATGCTTTCACTTGTAAAAAAAAAATAAAAAAGCTAAATAAACGTTTCTTTAGTCAGTGGTTTTTAGACTAGCAATGAGCAAATCTGTTCTTTTTCGCTTTGCTAAAACTTAGCGAAACTGCTGACAAATTTGCGAAATGCGGCTGCAGCTCAACTCCAATATTGGAAGTTTTATGCTGCCAGGACAATACATTTGTAACGGCACCCATGTGGGCCATATCGAACACTAGAAGCTTAAGTTACTGGTGCCAGAGGCACCCACTGCTGCTCTGTCTGGTGGGTGGACCATACCGAACACGAGAAGCTTAAGTTACTGGTGCCAGAGGCACCCACTGCTGCTCTGTCTGGTGGGTGGACCATACCGAACACTAGAAGCTTAAGTTACTGGTGCCAGAGGCACCCACTGCTGCTCTGTCTGGTGGGTGGACCATACCGAACACTAGAAGCTTAAGTTACTGGTGCCAGAGGCACCCACTGCTGCTCTGTCTGGTGGGTGGACCATACCGAACACTAGAAGCCCTCAGTTACTGGTGCCAGAGGCACCCCCTGCTGCTCTTTCTGCTGGGTGGGCCATACCGAATGCTAGAAGCCCTAAGTTACTGCTGCCGGAGGCACTCACTGCAGCTCTGTCTGGTGGGTGGACCATACCGAACACTAGAAGCTTAGGTGCAGGAGGCGTCTCCTAATGCTTTTTTGCTCAGGTCCGTTTGTCAGGTGATAGACAGACATAAAGGGTTATACTAGGTCTGAGCTGGTATAAAACAAAGTGTGCGTTTTAAGCATTAGTTTGGCGTAAAAACAATGCTCCCCATTGCAATACATGGCCTTAATTGACATGTTAAGTGCTAAGCTTGTTTTGCTGCTCAGTATTTCCATGAAGTTGCATGTGGCATATTGCATGTATCTGACGCATTCGATGTAGACCTAAAAGCACAGCACTGTCTAGAACAGCCAGAATCAGGCATTGCTGTTGGCAAATGGGTCGGCACACTTGGGGGAAGCAGCATCACAGCTCCATCTCAAAGAAGGAATGTTCTGTACCCACTGTAATTCAAACAATAGCAATACAGTTCTCTTATAGGAAATGTCACAGAAACCCTCACAGGAAAAGTCTAGGCAATGTGAATAACTTTTTCCTTGTCATTTCCCCACTAGTTTAGTTTATTTTTAAAGGTACAGTTGCCTAATGAGCACTTGGCAACATCGCCATTGGCTGTAAAAATACTCCCAGGATGACACACATTTAAAGATGTCACAACAGTTTAACCCATTTATTCATCTTGCAGGCTTCTACATTTAAGGATGCATTGGATTATCGTATGCCATCATAGCAGTCGTAACGATTAATAGCATGATTAAATAATAATTAAATCCTACAGCACTTTAAATGTCAGAAACTTATATTTTTGTTTAGTCTATACAAAGACTGCAGCTCTTTACACTGGTAGTTTCCATAATATATAATGGGCTGACACACAAGCACTCTTCCAAACAGGTACAGATACACACAGGTATTGGCTCCCATACAGACAGAAATAGACCAGACTGGAAGCAGACATATTAAACATGGATTTATAACCACATAGGATCACTGACATGCTATGGAAAATGCTATATACATGCACAGATTCATATAGAGGGGCTAAACATGGAGGCCCTTTCACATGCACACATACAGTCACACAAACTTGCATAGGAATTTTTTTTTTATATTTTGATCTATTTTGATGAATTTAACCGTTACTTTCTTATGATCTCTAAGTCAATCAACCTCTATAACCTGCTTTATATTTTGTATCCTTAGGGCCCGGGATGCTGCTCTGACCTTGCAGTTTCTTTCCACTATGTAGATTCTACAACTATGTATCAGTTGGAATATCTGGTCCATCACCTGCGCCCATACGGATACAAACACAGGTACAGTCCGGACTCCACAGCGAAGACTATGAAGGACGACACTGATAAAACTAAAGATGGCAAGGCAGTGGCATGAGATACTAAGCACACTTCCTTGGGCACTGACTTTTTATGATTATTATAGGGCATGGAACCACAGTGGACGATATAAAGTGCTTATGTAAAATCTTCTACATCCTCCATCTTTTGTTCTCTGAATGATCACATTAAGTCTTCACAGAGAATGCATTACAAGCAAGAGATCATGTAATGGCATGCATTCCCCCTGGGAAAAGCGGATCTGATTTGCACTTGAGGAAGATGGTATATTAATGTGTTATTATGTTTCTCCGTTTGCTACCTCCTGCTAGCGAGCACTGCCGCAGCACAGTCACATGCATAGTTGGGCCCATAGGAACTGGGTCAATATAGTGAATACCGTTGCAAACACATCCCAGCACCAGACAAAGAAATTTACTTATATATGTGTCCTGGATATAGCACCATTGGAAGTGAATTCCTATTGAGTCCAGAGGGTTAGAGTAAGTCCAAGTATGTGAAGAAGGGGCTCTAAGCAATGAAGGAAGCTTGCAGCCCCAAGTTAGGGGACTTTGTAAATCCAGCTGTTGTAGTTTGCCAAGGGCTGTAGGTTGCACAACCCCAAAAAATAAAATACAAGGGGACATAGGAGGTGTCGGGAGCTCCATGGCATGGGGAGGTCAAAGAGACAGGAATCATGGGCCATAGAGCAGGTGGGAATTATGGGGGATGGATGGATTGTGATCATTAGGGTTCATTGTCAGGTGTGGAATTTAACCTGCCTCTCTGTATGTATGGATCCCACACAGTCTCCTTTCCTGTGGCGGTTTGCATGGGCTCTTTTAGATCCCTCTGGGTAAATGCAGCTGACCAGTGTCCATTTCAGCCTCTCTTTGCAGTCTTCGAGCACCTATACTGTACATTCTTCATGGCATCCAACCATGAGCCCCTGAGGGCTAAAACTCTGGAATAAACCATGCAGGTGAACCTGGCCAAGGAAGCATATGTGATGTGCTGGCTTAATACTAAGCAGCTCAGAAGTCCTCAGCCATTGGCTGTTAGGTGATGTTGTGAATTTTAAGGCACTTTGGGAGCCACAGGTTCAGTATTTCATCTCAAGAATTATTCTGTGTATTTCCTTTGGTGTTCATGCTTTGCACCTAACCCTGTTAGATCCATTATCCTTTGCTGGTGGTTAAACAATAGATACACAAGTTTAATTTATTTCAGATGCTATCTCTGTATTTATTATGTGTAGTGCCTGGAAATATTATTGATGTCTTGCTAACACAGATGGGCATTTTTAAATAGTGAGAACTTTCTATAGAACTTTGATTGCTGCAATATTCAGATCTCACTGCCTTTTCCATTTATGTGCTATGATCACTCTGATGCTACTCGTTATAAGTTGTTTCCTTTTGTCCTTTATTAGCTTTCAGCTGGCAGTAAGGTCGTTGCCAGTTAGCATGTATCTTGCATATGGGAATGTATAGAGCTGGGCAGAAATGCCTCCAAAAGTATTTTAATCCGTTTATGCTAAAGATGCCAGCAGTGATCTAGAACACAGTTACACCATCTGTGGTCCTTCAGGTAGTGTTCAACTTTATAGGCCTCATTTGCACATTGCGTTCAGATCTCTGCAAATGGCCTCAGGCCTTTCCACATTGCATTTTAGAGCACAGAGTGCCGCAGCACAGAATTTGGATCCAGCACTGATTGTTTTAGTCAGCACAGAATCCAAGACAGGCTGGTGGGGGTAGGCATGTAGGCGAACCTTTACTCGCCCTTATCTTGAGGGCCATTCAGTGTCCTGGCGATGCTCTTTGTGGTGAGCCCCGGGGGAACAGGTTCTTCTAGAATGAGCTTTAAGGGGCATGCTCTTGTGTCCCTTTGGGCTCTTGCACTTGTGCCCCTGAAGGTCAGGAATAACCCCTAATATATTGAGAGCCTTCAGCTGGTAGTGGGATGATGGCAGTTGTAGTTCAATAATATTTGGAGCACCAGCAGTTACCCATTCCTGATCTGCAAATAACTTTCACTTGCTGTCTCACAATGGGCAGTTGTTCTCTGCTGCCATTGAGTGCCTGTTATCCTTTCCATCTGGCTTGTTACTCCACAGGGATGCACTATAACATAATATTAATTGATCCTTTTCTGTTAGGTACAACACCTCTTTGTTCCAGTCAGTTGGAGTATGGCCATGTGACATCTAGGGGCACATTTATCAAAGTACGATTGATTCCGAATACAAAATATTCATTTTTTTTTTTATGGAACTGTGCATATTTTCTGCAATTTTGTTTCATAAATTTGTGTGACTTTTTCGTACTTTGCAAGAAATTTTACGCAACAAAATCGTATTTGTCGCAACAAGTACAAAAGTTTCGGATTTATTAATGCTTCATTATCGTGACTTTCCTTTGGCCAGGTTGGAGCTGCAGAGTGCCATTCAGTCCTATGGGAGACTTTCCTTGGGCCGGGTTGGAGCTGCAGAGTGCCATTGAGCCCTATGGGAGACTTTCCTTGGGCCAGGTTGGAGCTGCAGAGTGCCATTGAGCCCTATGGGAGACTTTCCTTGGGCCGGGTTGGAGCTGCAGAGTGCCATTGAGCCCTATGGGAGACTTTCCTTGGGCCAGGTTGGAGCTGCAGAGTGCCATTGAGTCCTATGGGAGACTTTCCTTGGGCCGGGTTGGAGCTGCAGAGTGCCATTGAGCCCTATGGGAGACTTTCCTTGGGCCGGGTTGGAGCTGCAGAGTGCCATTGAGCCCTATGGGAGACTTTCCTTGGGCCAGGTTGGAGCTGCAGAGTGCCATTGAGTCCTATGGGAGACTTTCCTTGGGCCAGGTTGGAGCTGCAGAGTGCCATTGAGCCCTATGGGAGGCTTCCAAAATCATGCACAGAAGGATCAAAGTCAGAAAGGTTTTCCCACAGTTTACAATTGTTCGGATACGAAAATTTTGTGACTTTCAGATCACCAATACGACATTATCGTGACCATTACGATTTTTTCGTAAGCATTTTTGTGACATTTCCGATCATCAGAAATTATCGTATCTAATCTGAATTTTACCTATTTTGGGATTCAAACTCGTACTTTGATGAACCTGCCCCTTAGTCTTAAAATGCTCTTGCTCTGATTTAAAATTTCATCTCCAGCAACATCTTCAATTTCATCTCCAGGCTACTATCAATGGAAAATGATTGTGTTCCAGATTTATGTAGGTAATTTAACTTCCAATAGCCAAACCACTGATTACCTGTATCTGATTTAGTATATATTTATATTGGGGGGGGTTACTGAATTGTTTGTATAACAGAGGGGACCCCAGGGATACAGAGATTCCAATAGCAACAATACAAGATCTATATAATCATTTTATCCTAGGAAGTCAGAGTGTTAAGCAGCTTGTATTAAATGGATATGTATATATCATGAAAGACTTTAACACTTGGTGTACAATTTAGTCCACTCTTGGTAAGCGTGAAAGGCAAATAAACAGGGCCATAAATACAGCCTAACACATGTGCGAAATTGCCCAAAAGGAAATGTCAAGGAATGCTGTCAGCATGAGTTATCCCTACTTCAGCAAGAAAATATCAGCTAATAGTGTCCCCTTTTACATGCCTGTGATTCTACCTGTTTTTTTTCTTTTACAAATGAAGGTATTTAGCACTTTAGTCACCAAACGTGGCATTATATTAAACATATTTAGTGTCCTAAGTTGTTTTTGACAGTGTGCCAACCTACCCCTTTGATACCATGGCTGACATCCCCACAAACTAAAATGTCCTTTCAAATCCCCACAAACTCCGTTTTGGATCTCAAGTAGCTGATGCCATCCTGTGCTGTGTCCGGAAAGTGGCAGCAGGGCACATTGACCGGAAGTATCACTCATACTGCCATAATGTATCATGGCAGAGACTGTCCTGTGTGCATTCAGACATATTTTTGGTAATTTCTTGTGTATATTTCCCTTGTGCCTTTGTGGCATTACTCCAAAAAATCTTTACATGGTGGCAAATTCAGCCAGCCATACTGCTAAAGATCAGTACACTTTGGTGGTCAGGGCACGGTGCATCAGCACATGAGGAAGTGCAGGTCGTTTTCACTTCTTGCTGGTCGATTGCTGTGTCTGTCGGCCCAAATGAGCAAAACAATAGAAAGGTAGCCATAATACTGTGTATGGACCCTCATACACTATCTGTCTGCTAGACCCACATGGTTGGACACTGAATGGGATAAGCATGTATCTGGCCAGCTTAAGCATGGTATTGTACCTTTTCTGTCATTTTTATTACCCACTTTTATTTGGTTACATTGAGTACAAGTGTAAATGAGAGCCCATAGCTAATGTGATGTCCCATAGACATGCTCATGCACTAATGCCACAAAAGCGGCATATCTAGAGGACAAGCAAAATCTAAGTGTGTGTGTGCCCAAAGCACCAAAACCTGAAGGTGTATCTATCTGCACTACTTAACTCTGCTGTGTAGTGCTGCACTGAAAGATGGCATGCCCCCCCCCCCCTCCCCCCAGTGCCTGCTCTGGTGGATCTAAAAACGTACCCTTTTTTTAGTTTTACTAAAAAAATGGCGTTTCCATAGCGTGCCAACAAACCATCCCATAGTCTTTTTGGATTTTTATTTCTGTTTTTGTGCCTTTGTTACTTCTGTCTGTGGGCTATAAATACCTGCCTATTCTCTCCACAGCCAGCAATCACATGTATAATACATTTATATTGTACCCTAATGTCTGCACTCTCATTTGTATGTGTATATATAATATTCCATCAGCATTGAGAATTGTTTGCAGAAAGGTTTTTCTATTCTAGAATCGTTTGTTCATACATAATGTTTCACCCAAGTGCCTTCAGCTTTGTTAGCAGTGATTCTAATGGGAATTTACAAGCAACAATAAAAAAGAATTCTAAAGAATCATCTGGTTTTGTGATGTTTTTTTTTGGAAGTTATCATATTGGGGAAAATATTGTTAAGAAGAAAACTGGAATTTATGTAGATCTTTTGTACAATGCTAACTCACTAGTAATGTGTGGTATACAAAATACATGTATTTGGGCTGAAGGCAGCTGTTATTGGTGTATTGTTAAAGTGACCATTAATAGCCCTTCTGTGATTGGTGCAAAGGAAAACTAGCTCGTTATCATGTACAGTTACCTACTGAGGCTCAATATAGGGGCTTCTGAACTCTGTAGGAATAGAATGCAAAAGTAATGGAACCATAGTGCTACTCATTTACCTCTTTATTTCAAAATGTTCTGCAAGCTTATTACAGGTATGTTACTAATGGATAAATGCACCTCTGGTTAATAACTGGATGTTCTGCTTAAGCAAGCAGTGCCATAATAGATGCCATATGTACACACATACTATTGTTGGATAGGGCGGATGGGAGTGGTTGTGCAAATATACACTGAAGGTATAGTGAGCTATTGCCCATACCTGTGTAGATTTACAAAGCAGCAGAAATAAAATTAATTTAAACAGGTTTGCTTCCCAAGTTTGTAGACAAAAGAGGACATTTACAAAGAAATATAGGGCAGTCATTAAATACAGGGCCTCCTTGCAGCCCATGTCCACCAACACTTCCTAATTTGAGTGTCTGGATGATGGCCAAGGGACAGGAAGGGGAAGCCTATGTGCCTCCCTCCACCTACCCCTTATGAATACAGCACCGTCAGATGCAGGGAGTGATGAACTCATTGGGGGCAACTGTAGGTCTCTGCTCCAAAATGAAGCATGCAGAGGTGCATATAAATGCTGGGGTTTTTTTTGTTTTTTTTTACACCTTTGACATTGTAAATAAGCCCTAATGACTCTTGCCTGACAGCTATATTAAATTACCTGGGTGGCCATGTTCAGCCAAAGTTTCAAGTTAGCTTGCTGTATGGCAATGAGGAGCATCCCGGAGGATTTATAGTCAGAGGTTTGCCTTTATGCTTTTAACTGCATAAAGTAGTCTTAGACCCACCTAACCTTTTATTTCTCTGATAGGGCTTGTGGGGTTTGAAGTGGTACAACCATGCGTCACCAGTTATCACAGAGACGGTGATGGTAATATAAACACAAATTTGTAATATTTTTGAAATATTTTTAAACATGAAAAGAAAAAGGTTACATAGGCTCACAAGCAACATATCCAGATAACACAATGTTCTTTGGTACAGAGATGCGCATCAATATTTTTTTTTTTTTATGGGCTTAATTTCAGTACAAACTGCAGCCGCGGAGCACCTGCTTAGCACGGAGAGTGGGAGGCAAAGTGTTTCAGTGGCACAATAACTGCAAATTAAACCAATGCGTTCAAGTTTCAGGGCTAAAAATGAGACAGAGGATGGGTTTGCATGTAGCACATTACATAAAAAGGAAAAGAAATTAACAGCCTAATATAGAAACAGCAGGGGATTTTACCTTTTACTGAGGAACCCCTTTAACAGTTTGCTGCCCCTCTATGTTAACAAGATGTATATTAGCACCCATATGAAAATAAACTGGCTCGGTTTCTACATCTTATTAACAAAGGAGTCACGCTTTATGGGTGCAACTGGCCCTTTTGATAGCTTGTCTGCATGCATTGTGTAGCGTGTGCCCTGTGTATGCAGAAACATCTCTGCTATTTGCTCTTTTATGTACAGGGCGCACCCGTCACCTAACTGACACAGGAAACCAAGGGCACGGCCCTGCTGAGCACCCTACTGACTTACTGACTGAGCAGGTCTAGTGGCACAGCACAGAGCAGCACGATGCATCCCTTGCATTACTGTGTGTACTTTCTTTGGAATCGTGCTTTGTCTGACTCATACAGACAATCGGCAAACTAAGGAATATTACTTAATGGATGCAAGATATGAAGCCTCAGTGCAATGTGCAAAATGCAAATTCCTGATTATTTCCCAAAAAACAATTTCAGCTTAATATCAACACACACCAACTTGCATCCACCACAACTGCACATGATGCATCAAAATGAACCCTATTGCACATTGCAGTTTTACAGTGGGGAACATTGTTAGTATCTGAGTCACTGTGGGAACTCTGGTATTACTAGGGTGGCAGTAACTCTAGGGTCAATTTATGCACTTGGTCATAATTCAGCTGAAACAACAGGATGGACCCATTGATGAATAGCACCATTATGCAGAAGTGCAAGGAGAAGGTTTGTATACAAATAACCTTTAATGAGTGGTGTCAATATGCACACCACCTTGCATTTGTTTTATTGCGTTCCCATTTGAATTTGCAGTCATAAATGAGGCTTTTGCCTTCCCTTTACAAAATTCCTGAGGGGTGAGTTACACTGACCCTAGACACAAGTGCTAAAGCAATAAGAGGTGCATAATTAAGCCCTTCAGGGCTTACTGACAGGCCCAGATTTGTGGCAAGGCCACAAAGGCAGAAAACTTTAGCGCGTCCTGTCCCCAGTGCTCCATATGCGGCATACAAGGATGCACATGCGCGTGATCCTGAGGGGGGCAGAGAATGGGGGCGGTCTCTGGGCACCCGAAAAATGAAATCCGGCCCTGCTTATTCAAATAGCGCTTGTATTTGGCATCTTGCAATCTCCTGCACCAAATATCTGGCTCTGACGAGTGGTGCAGGAACAATGCGGCCCTGTTATCACCCAACACAGGAAGGGCGGTAAGTACAAAGCACCTTTGCATCTTGCCATGCCAGTACTTGTGCACCTGAATAATATGCAAGTTAAGGGGCAAGAGGAGTGACGCATGCCCCTTGTGAATACAGTGCTGCTGAATGCATTCTAGAACACAAGGACTTGCATCTGTGAGCACCAACACATAGGGCAGGGAGCATAGTGAGAAAAGCCTATTTTTGTCGTGAATCCATACCTGCCAACATTATGTGATTAATATGTTGACACATTTGACTAAAACACCCATATTCTGCTCAGTATTCCGCAACCAGATATTTGCTCCTGAACCAGAAACAGTGGGGCAGTTGTCAGGTGTGCTTTAATCTAGTATTTTCTATCTATTTAAAAGAAAACTATACCCCACCCCCAAACATTGTAGGTCTCCATAAAAATATACACACATTTACAGCTCATATGTAAAACCCTGCTTCACCTAAATAAACCATTTTCATAAAAATAGACTTTTTTAGTAAAATATACCATTGGGTAATTCTAAATAGAAAATCATGGTGCACACAAACAAACCAAGGGCACACATATATGTTAGGTCACATCTGCCAATAAATGGACATGTTTTTTACTCCCACACTACTTCCTGTTACAGTTAGAGCTGCATTATTTCCTGTCAGGTGTTCTGGGAGCACACAGCCCAACCTTAAATGGTGGCTAAAGGGAAAAGGTATAAAAGGGCAATGTTTACTGATATATATATTCTAGTTTGGTAAAATTCTTTAATAGGCCACTTAATATAATATAAATGATCTGTAGGTTAAGTATTCATTCTGAGGGTATAGTTTTCCTTTAATGTACATGTTGTGTCTTATGGGAACTGCTACAGCACGAAGGAGCAGTAATAATTTGCCCTTGTGCTTTTGTAATAAAAATTGTTGTGCTGTTGCATTTGTGTGTCTGTTTAAGATATGTCTGTACAGAGGTGTGGGAATGACGACTCCGCACAAAGGTTTAACCCCTTTGCTGCGCAGCCCAGAAGTGTGACATTAAAGGTATAATCTTGGAATGCTGCACAGTTTTATCATTTAATGCCTACCCTCACAAACATTAGTAAGTACTTAAAGGAGAAGGAAAAGCTAATAAAGAGTTAATCTCAAGCTGCAAGCATACCTTCAGTTCTCTCAATAGTGCCCTTAAGTCTCCCCATACTTAACCCGTTCAGAAGATCAGAAGCCAAACAGGAAAAAAAAATGCTGAGCAGTGTAGAGAAGATTCCCATAATGCATCGCTCCTTCAAGACTTGGCGACTTGTTACTGCAGGCGGCGCATGCGCACACAGCAGGAGCGTCCGGTTGCCATGGTGACGCAGCGTCGGAGAACTCTGTGACAAGCAGGTGGGGGGAGCGGGGGGGCAGGTGCGGCGGAGGGTTTGTGGCAGGAGCGGGGAGCTTGGGGGGGTTTGTGGCAGGAGCGGGGAGCTTGGGGGGGTTTGTGGCAGGAGCGGGGAGCTTGGGAGGGTTTGTGGCAGGAGCGGGGAGCAGCGGAGGCTTTGTGGCAGGAGCGGGGAGCTTGGGGGGGTTTGTGGCAGGAGCGGGGAGCTTGGGGGGGTTTGTGGCAGGAGCGGGGAGCGGCGGAGGCTTTGTGGCAGGAGCGGGGAGCTTGGGGGGGGTTTGTGGCAGGAGCAGTGGAGGCTTTGTGGCAGGAGCGGGGATCGGAGGGGGGGCTTGTGCTTGTGCTTTTCAGCCCATACAGACACGCTGGACAAGATGGCGGCGCCGTTCACTGAAACAAGTATGTAGGTTCTAGTATGTGTATCTCTGTAAATCTTTCATTAGGCAAGCCAGGAATATAGCGTTTTTACACAGCAATAGTAGTACTATTTAATAGTGTGCTTAATAGGTTTTGACTTTCCTTCTCCTTTAAGTCTTGGGGGGGGGGTTCCCTTCATAAATTAGCTTATACAGTACATACAGTATCTTAAAAAGGTGTTCTATATGAGGTATAAACAGTTACACACAGAGACAGTTTATAGTGTCATACAAATAGTCTGGCAGTCCTTTTCTGTGTCAAAGCGATTCCTGTTTCCTTCACAGCCACCGTACCAGAAGCGGGCACAGGAGTCTGCAATCTTGTCATAATACCACTTGACAACATAGTCGCGGCAAGTTCCCGGCGTCATATCCTCTAGGCACCTTGCATCTAAGTGGTGACAAAGTCATTGGAAGTTAATAGTGAAACTCAGTGACACATTGACCAGGGCTTAAAATGGAATCACTTTCACAGTAAACTTATAATTAACAATGATATGCCTAATATGGTACATGCTGATTATATTTATACATATTTCTATTCATTATATGAACATGCGGAGCTGTATAGATACCACGGGCCCATGCAGTATCTAGGGTGACATGTGTTGTCCTGTGCCTGTGCTAATCCCGGAGGGGGATAGGCCTAGGACAGTGCCAGAACCAAATACAGCCCTGGTAAGGTTACTACCTGGGCGTATCTCAACTATCTAGCTTGTGAAATACAAGCCAAGGCCAGGGCTTATATTACAATTTTACCAGCAATGTGCTTAAAGGGACAGTTCTATTCTAAATACATTTTCAATTGGTCTTTATTATTTATTTTTATATATTTTTTTAATTATTTCCCTCCTACTTCTGACTCTTTTCATCTTTTAAATGGGGGTCACTGACCCCAGCAGCCAAAATACTATTGCTCTGTAAGGGTACAATTGTATTGTTATTATTTTACTTTTTATTAATTGTTTTTCTATTTGAGTCCTCTCCTATTCATATACCAGTCTTTCAGCCACACCAATCTTTAGTTGCTAAGGTAATTTAAACCCAAGCAACTGCTAATAATCCAAAATGGAGAGTTGCTGAATAAAAAAGCGAAATATTTAAAAAAAAACACAAATAATAAAAAATGAAATTGTCTTTCGCTTTTACTCTCTAAATCATACAAAATGTTAAAGGAACAGTAACACCACAAAATGAAAGTGTTTTAAAGTAATTCAAATATAATTTACTGTTGTCCTGCACTGGTAAAAAAAAGGGGTGTTTGCTCAAGGAACACTACTATAGTTTATATAAATACCCTGCTGTGTAGCCCCGGGGCAGCCATTCCTACACTGGTACAGCTGGGGTGTTTGCTACAGGAACCCTACTATAGTTTATATAAATAAGCTGCTGTGTAGCCCCGGGGGCAGCCATTCCTGCACTGGTACAGCTGGGGTGTTTGCTACAGAAACCCTACTATAGTTTATATAAATAAGCTGCTGTGTAGCCCCGGGGGCAGCTATTCCTGCACTGGTACAGCTGGGGTGTTTGCTACAGAAACCCTACTATAGTTTATATAAATACCCTGCTGTGTAGCCCCGGGGCAGCCATTCCTACACTGGTACAGCTGGGGTGTTTGCTACAGAAACCCTACTATAGTTTATATAAATACCCTGCTGTGTAGCCCCGGGGCAGCCATTCCTGCACTGGTACAGCTGGGGTGTTTGCTACAGAAACCCTACTATAGTTTATATAAATACCCTGCTGTGTAGCCCCGGGGGCAGCCATTCCTACACTGGTACAGCTGGGGTGTTTGCTACAGAAACCCTACTATAGTTTATATAAATACCCTGCTGTGTAGCCCCGGGGGCAGCCATTCCTGCACCGGTACAGCTGGGGTGTTTGCTACAGGAACCCTACTATAGTTTATATAAATACCCTGCTGTGTAGCCCCGGGGGCAGCCATTCCTGCACTGGTACAGCTGGGGTGTTTGCTACAGAAACCCTACTATAGTTTATATAAATACCCTGCTGTGTAGCCCCGGGGGCAGCCATTCCTGCACCGGTACAGCTGGGGTGTTTGCTACAGGAACCCTACTATAGTTTATATAAATACCCCGCTGTGTAGCCCCGGGGGCAGCCATTCCTGCACTGGTACAGCTGGGGTGTTTGCTACAGGAACCCTACTATAGTTTATATAAATACCCTGCTGTGTAGCCCCGGGGCAGCCATTCCTGCACTGGTACAGCTGGGGTGTTTGCTACAGGAACCCTACTATAGTTTATATAAATACCCTGCTGTGTAGCCCCGGGGGCAGCCATTCCTGCACTGGTACAGCTGGGGTGTTTGCTACAGGAACCCTACTATAGTTTATATAAATACCCTGCTGTGTAGCCCTGGGGGCAGCCATTCAAGCTGGAAAAAGAAGAAAAGCCACAGGTTACATAGCAGATAACAGATAAGACACCATTGTATTCTAAAGAGTTTATCTGTTATCTGCTATATAACCTGTGCCTTTTCTCCTTTTGAATGGCCGCCCCCAAGGCTACACACCTTGATATATTTTCATTTTTTTGGTGTTACTGTTATTTAACTCAAAGATAAACAACCCCTTTAAATGCTTAAATATGCCTATTAGTTCCTCCCCCTCTATCCCTCTTTAAATGTTCCTACTCACCCAATCACTGCCTTTTTTGCCCCCTTTTACTGCCTGATTTGCCCTACCCACTTTTATGTAACGTCCCTGCCCCTCCTGGCCCCACCCCCTCCCCATACATCATCCTCCAGCCCCTTTTCCCTGCTGCTAGTACTGTTCAGGAGGAAAGGTGACAACCATAAGCCCAAACTGGCAATCTGTGGATTGTGGCAAATGCCAGAGGGGCTGCTGTAAGATGCCACAGAGAGTCACTATTTATTGGGTTGGGTGGGGGGATATTGCCTATTTTGAATGCCAGTTCAGTTCAAGCTTTTGTAAAGGCCACAGTTGATTTTACTCTGAGCCCCCAACTTTAACCCATAAAATGCTCATAATAATAGTAAGTACATAGTGATTCCTAGTCTAGTAGATTTTCTATATTGCTTTTTGAAATATTTACATTGCAAACAAAAAAATATATTTTATCTTGTTCTCCTTTTTGTCCTCTGTAAGGAAACAGTTTACCTTGCTCCTGTCTGATGTCTTGCACAACTGTTTGGGTGCTAGGTGCACCGGCAGGTTTCACCACTTCTAAAGCTCCTGGCTTCTGGGTAGGTCTGGGTTCTGCAATATCCTTTATGGACACTGTTACTTTTTGATCTTGTGCAGGTGGCTGTGTACTCTGTGGGTAATGAATAACTTCTTGCTCTCTGTCAGTCTGCAGGAGAAGAAATATTTACCGTGGTTCCTGGGCACAGTACAAAGCATGGCGGTAAGAAGTTAAGGTTGCATATTTATTAAGATTATGAACACTGCCAAATGTTCATTAAGCAAGCAGGTTACATGAGGCGTTTCTCATCTCTAGCAGCATTCTGCCTCCTCTGATCCCATGTCTGGTCATGTACATGTGGATCCAGTTTTTCAAGACCATACAGAAGTACAAGGCACAATCCAGAAAGGGACAGTGTAATGGGTGGTTTATTCTTTTGTTAAAACACCAACCTGAGACTCTGCATGACGTGTATAGCAAAATCTAGCCAGCATGAAGCATGACTGCCAGACAGTTTTGACAATGGCAAGTAAAATGACCCTTCACAAGCCTGTGTTAGCTCCAGGAAAAGATTATTAGAATCCTCTATTGATTGCCCTACCTCTCAAGAGTATGTCACTACACCAGTCTATAAGAGATGCAGCTTCAGGTTTATGCATTCATCAGCCGCTCTGTTATTGCCTACACTGGCTTCTGCTACCATTCCGGTTAAACTACTGACCATGATGTTTAAGGGCTGTGACAGATGGGGAGATTAGTCACTGCGTGACAAATCTCCCTTGTCGCGGGCGACTAATCTCTCTGAAATGCCATCCCACTGGCTAGAATGTAAATCGCCAGTGGGATGGCATACGCGGCACCGCAATTTGCCTTGAGAGGAAACTTTCGCGACTTCGGCAAATCGCAACTAATCTCCCCGTCTGTCACAGCCCTAAAGCAGTTCACTGTTTAAGCCTACTTATAACACAATGTAATACACACAATCCTTTCTAGAGCAAGAAGACTTACCTGATAAGGTTCTGTAACCACAACAGAAGGAACGGTTGCAGCACTTTCTATTCTTGACAAGGTTTCAAGCCACGGGTAACTATCTTTTGTGCAAATTTTTCGGAATAATTTGTTTTCAAGTTCTGAAAAAGAGAGGCGTGTATATATGTGCATTTAATTGTACATTTATAGGAAAGACCTAACATATTTAAAGGTGAAGTAAAGGTATAGTCACTTGGGGTGCCAAAATATAAGGCATTATAATAACTTAATTTAGATGCTGGGCTGGTGCTCCTGATCGATAAAAACTGCACCGGCCTGAGGTACAACTGTAGTAGAAATATGTCACCAACTGGGGCCAGATGCGCATTTGAAGTAGAGTGAAAAACTGAGCTTAGAAGCTAAAGACCGGCTTATCATTCTACTGCGGATGTGCACCAACCAAGTAGTGAAGTGTGGATTGACCCCTAACACATGGGACCCATGGGTTTACCCTTAGGTCAGGCAGGCTGGGGTTGAAGTTTGGGCAACAATTGCTGGTTCTGGTTGAGTGTGGGTGAGGCTGGGGAAGTACACGCTTCCTCTGCTCCCGAAGTTTCCCTGTCTTGGAACCTAAGGAGAAGAGTTCTAGCGGACAAAGCGGGAAGATACAGTTTGAGTGTGGCTCCTACAATGGCAACATTCTGTTGGTTAGTGTCGGGTGTGGGCTAAGGTTGCGAGTTAGGATGGGGCACCTCCCTTTATGGCAAGCCATAAAAGTTTGCCAACACTGTATTATATTGTGTATTTTGTTTTATTAAACACACATAAAAACATGCACACAATGACAAAAATATTCTGTTTAGCTACATCCCCAATTGGGCAAGTTAAATTTACATAGAGTCAATACATTTAAGCAACCTTGTGGCCCTGGCCTAATGTAATTCATATTTGTGCATGTAAGGGCAAAGTAGACTCAGGCAGCCCTTGCAGTTTGAGGAAAAATTAGAAACCACCGAAAAATATAATTCACGTCATTGTGTAAAACGATATCCCTGAGCCTTGCATGCAGCCCGCACAACTCTCATCAACCTGCCATTAATTGTTATGCTTCTCTGCTTCTTAGCCTGTGTAGGCACTCAGCATTGTGCAGACAGACATGCCTCTCAAGCCATGCTCAGTTAAGTTAGAGTTCTGGCAAACAATGAACTAATATAATTTTAAAGACAGCAGGTAATATAAGATATTGTTCCATTTAACAATTCTTTCTGCTTTGCAGACCAATGAACAAGGTCCAGCCTCAATCTTACCTGAAAGGGTTGAAAAGTCAGCAATCTGGAACACATGCTCCTCATCTGGGTCAGAAGCGATCAAGTTCATTTCATTTCGGAAGAGATTATAGTTAGGGTCATGTGTATCGACCACCCCAATTACATACATTTCAACATTTACAGAATGGGCTTCCCTCACAACAAGGTCCAGTGATAAATTATCGCGGACATCAGCCTGCCCATCTGTGATAACAATGGCGATTTTTTTCACATCTCCTCTGGACTGCTGAAACAATTCTGTTGATTTTTTGATGGCGGTCGCAGTGTATGTGCCTTCTCCCAAGTAATTCATGCGATTGATGGCTTCCCTTAGGTTCTCTTTGTTGGACAGTTGACCTATGTGTGCAACAACCTCTACTTTGTGGCTGAAGTTTATTATTCCTACTTTAGAAGCTGATTGATCTGTTGATATTTTATCGATGACCCTGTTCACAAATTGTTTAATGATATCAAAGTTTTCTGGTCCCACGCTTTCAGAGCTGTCAATAATAAAGACGAGGTCCAGCGGGACATCTTTGCAATCTTTTCCACAACCTGTAGAAAAAAATGTAAAGAACTAATTGGTTTGCTGATATATAATGGAGTTAGACTATAGCTTTTCAAAAAATGTATGAAATCTTGAAAACAGCAGAAGACATTTTCTGAAGTTTACAGAGTTGGAAAGGGATCCAGGAGCATCTTGGCCACCCTGCCCTGTTGCACCCCCTGCTCAACTTCTTTGGATGGACATCAGAGAACTTAAAGTGATGATTATATTCATTTTAATGGCACAGGTAAGTTAGCATTTAGGAGCAAACTGGTGACAGCAGATGACTGGCTGAGGGGGGGGGGGGGGCTTAAATCTGGCAGACTGTGTTTACTGGCCTGTGACTAAAGCATCATGCTACAACAAACATGTTGTTTTAAGTACTTTTGTCTAAACCTGCTATATTTTATTCTTACAATTGTATGCAATGGCAACCATGTTGATAGTGCAGGAGCACTTCCACCTTAATTAATTGCTCTCCATTGCACATGTGCAGGGGCATTCATAATATCTTATTATGGGCATCTACAGGGAAAGTCTTGCTCACACTTGCATCAGTAATAAAATAATGGCATTTATAATAATAAACTGTAAACTTTTTCTTTTAAGGCAACAATATAAGCATAAGAAATCATTTTTACTGTGTTAGTAAATTGGCACTTTAATAAAACCTTATTTCATAATATCTAGTATAAATAAATTTAAAGCAACTGGACTTGTTTGGTAATCATTGAAGATTATTTCATAATCTGTCATTTTTTGGGGCTACTAAAATTGCCTGCTTGAAAGAGATCTAAAGAAGGTGACACATCCCATAACCCACAGACCTCTACAGCAATCACAAAATATACAAGTGTGTGCTAAAACAAGAAATTGACATGAGATGATTATTTTATAATCCATAACGAGTAATACTTGCCCATAATTATATCTAGGGTTTATATACCCTTTATCATGTAGCTGCGCTTATTGACAGGTGATAGGGCTAGGATAATGGGTTATTGGTAAGGGAACACATAACTGCCCTCAATCAATTTATGGCAACGCTGTAGGACTTGCTTATATGCTTACTTGCTTAAATAAATATACATAAGAACATATGCAATGAACTTTGTACAATCTTTTTCCACATTGTTAAACATATCCATCAACAGGTTTTATTATCAACACAAATACTGTCATTGCTGGAAAAAAGGTCGTGGCATTGCAGTCAGACTTAAAATAAATAAACTGCATGACCTTGATAACCATACTTTACTGCTGGACAGGATCTGTCACAGTAAGCGCTAGATATGCCCTATTGCAACAGTGCACTCTTTGCTTTCCCTCTGAATAGTACTTTGTGAGAAAGTAATCTGCTTCTTCCCAAGGGAAATCTGATATTAATGTAGTGGCAAAAACAAAGGCCATAATACTCCAAAATAAGGTCAATGTTGGGTTTAATCATATTGTTCACAGATCCAAACCCATGCAATTCTTTGTCTGTCAAGCCATGATATAGTATCATACCCTTCTGAAGCCTGACCTTTGCCCTCCGGTACACTACAAGAATTAGTTTAAGCATCCTTGTAATATTTAGTGAAGACTACTATCTAAAGTCTGAACCATAAAAATAATACAAACATAGGACAAATTAAGGATGTAACAGATAGATGTGTTGCATTAAGGCAAGTCTGATCATGTACAGCAACACTCCAGTTCTGACCCATTGATGGATAAAAGGTAGAAGCCTTGGTTTTCTGCTTTTCTAGAGACCTTAGGTAAGCAAATCAGTGATGCTTCTACGAGTTGAGAGATAGACACAGAGATTGACTACCTATAAGACTGTCCCCAACACACCACAGGCTTTTGTTTGGAAAAAAGACCAAACTAAGGGAAAAATAAAAGAAAATAAACCAGGACATCTAAACAATGGCCAGGTATCATAAGGTAAGGAAACACTGAACTCCATTGCTTTCACACTTTATCAAAGACTCTGGAGGGTTGTGATCTTATCTATTAACCTAAAGGCTGATGGCCATATAAGCTTATTTATCAAAGCACTATGTGAAGGATTCACTTAGTGCCACTATTAATATTACCAGCCTTCATTACAAAGATTATCTCTCCTTCTCATAGGTGGCAGTGCTGAGATTTATTTTACCATCCAATGGGCATTCTCTGCAATCCAGTTACATGCGCCATGTGCATTAGGGGTTTTAAGAACCACCTCCTGCATTACTGCACATTTTGACAAGGAGGCATTACAGACAATTATCTGTTGTGTATGTACCTAGTTGGGGTGGAAGGGTACAGATAAATGACTGTAACATCACTTCCTATTTGCTATATGTTTATGCTAGCAATTGTGAACTTGATGCTGTAAGTGTATTGTTCTATGCCTGTTATTATTGGGTGCAGCAGTCAGTCTTTTCATACAAAACGACTTTAGAATGCTTCAAGAAGAGGGAACAAATGTATAGCAAATACCATGAGATTTAGGGAGACACCTACATCCTTACCTTGCCCAACTGTAGCTCAGGCGATGAGTAGAATAAGAGTCAGTATATTTCCTAAAATATACTGACTCTTATGACTGACCTTTTTAAAACAATTATTCATTTAGGTTCAGGTTTGTAATACTATATACACAAGCCAGTTACCCCTAATCATCCTAAATTCACTGACATTTCAGAGGAAATAAAATGTTCCATTTTCTTACCACAAATTTCAATTATCAGCCTTATTATGTCTTCTCTCTGGAAGAGAACATATTGATATCTGCATCACAAAAAACACTCAATAACAGGAACAACTCGCTAGGTTGTTCAGACAAATGCCTTACATTCTGTACCACTGAGCATAATTCTTAAGAAGAATAGAGAATATAACGACCCTGTAAAGGAAAATTAAACCCGTAATAAAACAATTGAAAGAATAGTCTATACCGATATAAAAGTTTTTTCCCTTATTCACTTCACTATTATCTGGTAACAGATCATTATTTTACTAACTTTGTCCCCTATCTTTCCCTGTGCCTGTAATTTTGAGAATATTTTTAAATATAGATAATGGGTTCTGTATAAAAAAAAATTAAAAAGCTTTCTCCCAGCTGCAGTGGGTTTCAGGCTTTCAGATAACAAGATTTCATTAATATGTTAACTAATGTAATGAGGGATTTGCTGAGCACTTTTACAATTTACATACATTTTTTTATTTTGTTGATTTCAGAGGGTTCTAGGGTTAAGTGACTATGCAGACAATGCTGAAATCCTGACTTTCAAAAAGTTCTGCTGAATGAAAAGCCTGGTATTAGCAATCCGTTCCTGGCTCTACCTAAGCTGATCAGAAAACCCTGCACTACACTGATGAGCACCAAGAAGGGAGAAACCGGTCTGTAGTTGGGAATCTGATCAGCTATTATCCTGGCTTTTGCTTTAAAAACCTAGTGGGTAAGCTTAAGGCTACAGGATAAACCCATGTAAATGGGGTGTTTCTAAGAGCCTTAAGGAATTTGTTCCCAGAATCCCTTTTGACTTATTTGCAATCTAAAACTGCAAATATACCATGAGATAATGTAGATTGCAAATTATTGCTGTATTTATAAGTTACACAGGTGGGTTCAGTTACAGTTTATATGACTTGTACCTATTATGTGTCTCGTTGCTGTTGCTTATAGTAATCATTACAGAAAGTTGCAAGTAATTTAGTCTCCTACATATATAGCCACATGCCTTCTACAAGGTGGAGCTAAAAACAAAACAAAAGTTGTATACAATACTACTGTGAAAATGGAATATGCAGGTATATGTTTCACCCCATATTTAGCTTCATTGGGGATGTTATTAGTCCACTAATGCTTTACTAGGTACCAAAATGACATTAATACATACTGACATCACGATCTTAAGAAGTATATCTGTTACAGTGTGAATTTCCTGTCCCTACCAAAATTTGGGCCAGATTTACAAACACAGGTTCTAAACTTTTCTGGACACAAAACACAGAAAGAAATCGCCAGCGCTCGGTCTAACCCACGCTGTAGTGTTGACCAGCTGCTAGAAACACACTATTGTGCCAGCGCTCGGTCTAACCCACAATCTGGAGTTGACCAGCTGCTAGAAACGATAAAAAGCCATTAATTATACACAAAGAGAAAGAAAGTTTGCCAGCGCTTAGTTTGCCTTTAAAAATTATTTTTACAAAAAATGAGGTGTTAGTACCACACTTTGGCCAAAATATGTAAGCTCACGTGCCACGTCAAGGCCCCTCATTCTACGTGAGTCCTACACTTTGAGTCTGTGATGCAATTAAAATAAAGTCCCCCAGCAAACAATGTGACTGAGTAGTAAGACCTATTGCACCTACCTTTAGCTCAAAATGGCTCTTGTGGAAAAGCAGGGAGCTTTTAAACTTTTCTGGAAATGTTTTAATTTATTTTAAAGGGGAACTCCAGCCAAACACAACTTAAGCTTTTAGAAAAGTAAACATAATTGTAAGCCACTTTGCAATATACATCAATTAGAAACAGAGGAGTAACTAGATGTTACTTGGCCCCACAGCAAATTCAATTTTGGGCCCCCAAGACAGTAGTAAATTGACCTGTTCTACCAAGATATATTTAAATTGCTTATTTGAAGGCCCTGTTCCCCTGCTGATCTGGCTGATTACTTTGAGACTCAAATAAAGTAGTCGACTGTCCTTAGCCTGCCTTCAGCCTGCATCCTCTAAATCCCACAATTCCCTGCACAAGTGATGACAATAAGGAAAGGAACATCACAGTGCAATGCATTGTGGATTATTTAGTTCCTGGATGCTGTATGTAAGCTGGGGGAAAGTTGTTACAATTTGTAACATCAATGTTTTAGTCCCTCCACCCCTGCCAGGATTTCAAATGATGCCAAAAGAGAACTGTTTTGCAGCTGGATTTCAGCATAAAAAATGGTATTTATTCATACTTTTTGAAAGAACAGATTACAGTGATAGGTATATTAGGGGTTTCTTTGTTGTGTGGGGCTCTTTAACAAAATTTGGTTAGGAAGTTCCCCTTTAACTTAGTTATAGAGAAATAATTACGCTTGTCTGAAATATATTTTGCCTTCCACTGTGTAAATCTGTTTCATCAGCACCTTGGTAATATGATTTTTATAAACACAAATCACAGTTGACACAGGGGAGTTACTTACTGTGAGTCCAAGTTCACCCTTTTCCCCTTTAGGTCCCTAAACAAAAAGAAAATGTTATAATACAATTATACAGATGCTGTCATGTCAATTATGATTTAGTGCCAGATTGCAGGATACAGATGTGTAATGTTGGTAGAGACTTGCCCAAAACATTCTCAGCTTCGCTGCAGGGTATATCAACAGCTCAAAACACTTTCCAGGAATTTTGCCATATAATGGTTCAATGTGGTTGTTTGCTAAATAAAAAATGTTGCTTTCCTCCTTTCTATTCCCTATTCCTATTGATACTCAACAAGCGTGAAGTTGCTTCCCTGCTGGCCGTGACTGTCAGTCTGTGGATTCTAGCAAATGCCAGAGGGGCTGCTGTAAGGTGCCACAGATAGTCACTAAGTCACTATTTATTGGGCTGGTGAGGGGCTGTTTGGGCCTTTGTGTACTTGAAATGCCAGGGCCTATTTTGAATCCCAGTCTGGGTCAGCTTCTCTGTAATGTTTAATCACATATTGTGTTCCACAATATACAAAAAAAAAAATATATATATATATATACTGTATATACAGGAACAAACGGAGCACACCCTATTAAAGTTCAAATGCCCAGGGTGCTAGCAAAAATATATGAAGCAAGACAGTGAGCTGCACACACCAGGACTTGGCAAAAAAATTATAAGTTTATTTAAGCAAAGAAATCCAACGTTTCGAGCACTAACTGTGCTCTTCCTCAGGGAAAAAAATATATATATATAATTGGCAGATGTCAAATGGTTACATTTTTATTTCACAATATATAAGTTACTTACCATTCTTCCAACACTGCCAGGGTTACCTATTTCACCTTTGGTACCTTTCATTCCAGACTCCCCCATGATACCTTCATTTCCCTTTAACAGCAAGACAATGTAGGATCTGTTATTGTTTATAATGCGTTTTGGTTTATGTATAAATATGTATGCTTTCCCCATTTAGTGTCTTTCAGAGAAACACGTCAGCTGTGATGCCAATAGAAGGAGTCAGTTCAGCCATTAACATCTATTTCCTACTGCAGCTAATCGACTTTCCAGTGATGTGCAAATGTATTTTTGGCAATTTGCAAGTGCAATACATTTTTATGTTATTTATTAAAAATTGTTGTGGGTGCCTTCTTGCTCCTCCTCTATCAATCAATGCATACAAGTATAAAATCCTGTTATTGTGGATTGAGATCTTCATCTAAATGATATGCAACAATACCCCCCAACTGTCCCGCTTTTCGCGGGACAGTCCCGGTTTTTATGGCGCATCCCGCTGTCCTGGATAGTTCCATGAATGTCCCGCATTGCGCTGGCTGGAGCCGGACGTTCTGGCTTCTCCTGCGGCTTTACTTGTTATGCCTCTCCTTGTGCAGCGTGACAGGCCCTTTTATAAGGTTGCGCCCCGTGCGTACGTGTGACGTCATTACGCACGGGGCGCAACCTCATAAAAGGGCCTGGCACCGCCGCACAAGGAAAGAAGCCGCAGACGAAGGCGGACCTCCTATGGGGGGCACTGTGTATGGGGGGCTACTGTGTATGGTGGGCTACTGTGTATGGGGGGCTACTGTGTATGGGGGCTACTGTGTATGGGGGGCTACTGTGTATGGGGGGCTACTGTGTATGGGGGCACTGTGTATTAGGTCGTTCAGTATGAGGGTATAGCACATTTGCATCTGATCCCGCCATTTCATCTATATAAAAGGAGTATTTTTTTAAATGGGGTGTGGCAATTGGGGCGTGGCCACAAAAGTGGGTGTGGTCAAAAAATTGCCATGCTGCGCACGCCAAATGTTTTTGTCCCTCTTTTCGTTTTTCAAATGTTGGGAGGTATGTGCAACGTACTGCCATCTGTCTGTGAGTATCTTTCTGTACCACAGTTACCAACCCACAGTTACCCATGGTTGTTTGCAGTGGGGTCGTATTGTTAATTTTGATTATTTGCTTTAAAATGTATTATCATTCATCTGGGATTACCCACCTATAACACCAATACCACAGTGACAAGTGGTTTTCAGTGTAGTTGCCAGCTATTAAATATGTACCTAGGACTGCACTTCACGTAAAGAATTTTACACATGGTTTTGTATAAAAAATAGATATTTTCTATTTTAACATGGGTCATTTATCAAGAGTGTTAAATACTACACTATATCATTCATTCTTTTTGTGTTTGTTTAAACTTCTGTTTAGCACCAGCATTTGCTGTGGGGCCCAGTAACCTCTAGTTACGCCACTGGCAGTACTATAACCTTCCCGTGGCAGTGTTACCCAGCACATGCACTCAATATTAATAGTCCCTAACCTTTCCCTAAAATTAACAGCAAACAAGTGATAAACGTTGAACCCATGTTTAGATGTTTGTCTATGTGAGTGTCCTTTATTGTACAGAATATATGTGTGTCTGTGTTTTGTTGTTACACACTAGCCTTCCCCATACAGGAAGATTGCCCCTTGATGACACATACACCTGGACAGGCAGGGTCAGACTGGGCACCAGGAAAAAAAGGTCCCACCAGCCCAGATTTGTAAAACTGATTCCCTTTTTCTCTGTAATAATACAACATTACCTTGTACTTAAACGCGTCTAAGATATAATTAATCCTTATTGGTGGCAAAACAATCCTATTGGGTTTATTTAATATTTGGTTTTATGATTTTTAAGTAGACTTAAGGTATGGAGATCCAAATTACAGAAAGATGCCTAATCTGGAAAACCCCCAGGTCATGAGCATTCTGGATAATGGGTCCTATACCTGTACTACATTCCACCATTAGTGGCTTCTAGTTTAAACACATCTTTTTACCTTAGAGCCAGGAACGCCATGTCCTATTGATCCTTTAGGTCCTATTGATCCTTTATATCCAGATTCTCCCTATATAGAAATTATACATAATGATTATAATAAACAAAGAAAATGAATTTCAGTTATTATGCACTTGTGTGGTGGCTTCTGATCTCACTTTCACTATGCATTTAAAGGGGAACTATCACAAACAAGGAAATTTTATATAACCGTCATCTTACAGAAATAAGAACATTTCTAAATGTAATCAAATAAAAACTTTTTAACCATTTTTAAAATAATCAAGTTTATTTTCACTCTCCCCATCTCAGCATCTGTTTATCTTCATTCTCTCTTTATGTAGGAGTTGGGTGATTTTCATTGACAGTTAGATCCAATATATGTTTTAGGGGACTCGCTTTCCTAGCAGATGTACTAGAGTCCCCAAACAGAAATATTGAATTTGTCATCTGACAGACCCCATACTCCTCTATCCTCTAATAGAGAAGAAAAAGAACCCCCCCACCCCCACCAGCTCCATGCATTTGCTGCCCCTGGTTCTCACTTTGCCTCATTGCAGGAGCAGCCTTGCAGCCAGTTGCTGGACAGAAGTGCTTTTTGAAATATGACAATGACAGTAGAATTTAAAGTAGCAAGACTGTAAGAAATGCAACCACAGCAAGTACAATGGAAAAACACTCATTTGTTTAAACATCAGGTAAATTGGATCTGAGGAGCAAAATAAATATATGTTTATTATTTACACCACTTCCCGATTTCATGCTACCATGCTATAGACAAGTTTGCACAAGCTTGAGTATGTGTTTAAATAAACAACTCTTTGTTATTATTTGAGTTTGTTATTCTAAGTGTCATCAGCCGTTACCTTTGGTCCTGGAACACCATATCCAGTTGGCCCTGGGGTTCCTTGTATTCCTTTCTGTCCCATTGTGCCCTGTTAAACATATTGAACAGAAAATGAATCTAAGTAAGGAATTAAAAATACATTTTTCATTGGTAGGTTTGTTGGTGTACAGTATACTGCCAATAATAGTCTTAAATGCACATTCTTATATTTTATAAGCCATCATCACCACATACTTAGCAACTCGGATGGTTTTGATTAAAATGGAGTCTATAGGAGATGGCCCTCCCATAATTCTGAGATTTCTGGATAATATATTTCTGGATAAAGGATCCCACACCTGTATTTTGATTTCTTATCACAGTGTAAAGTCTAAAACTGGATCACTACACCATACCTCCCAACTGTCCCGATTTTCTGTCTCTGTCCCGCTGTCCCTGATAGCTGCTGATTTGTCCCGCTTTTTAAATTTTCTGCTCCCGTGACGTCACACGCATCTTTCGTTAGCACCGCGGCTTCTGTGCCGCTCAGTTCTAACATTTTATGGATTCACTGTGCAGAAGCTGCGGCGCTAACAAGAGCCGTGCGTGTGACGTCACGGGGAGGAGAAGAAGAGCCGCGGGCGCAGCCGGAGGAAGCGGGCAGGGGGACGTGGTACGAGCAGGGGGAGCCGCAGAATGCAGGGGGACGCTGGAGGAAGGTAAGGGATCAGCTGGAGGACGCTGGGAGGCAGCTGGAGTAAGGTATGGGGCAGCTGGAGTAAGGTTTGGGGCAGCTGGAGTAAGGTATGGGGCAGCTGGGGGATGCTGGGGATGACGTTTTGGGGGAGCTGGAGGATTTTGGGTGGATGCTTGGGGGAGCTGAAGGATGTTGGGGAGGACACTGGGGGGAGCTGGAGGATTTTGGGTGGATGCTGGGGGGAGCTGAAGGATGTTGGGGAGGACACTGGGGGGAGCTGGAGGATTTTGGGTGGATGCTGGGGGGAGCTGAAGGATGTTGGGGAGGACACTGGGGGGAGCTGGAGGATTTTGGGTGGATGCTGGGGGGAGCTGAAGGATGTTGGGGAGGACACTGGGGGGAGCTGGAGGATGTTGGGAGGATGCTGGAGGGAGCTGGAGGATGTTGGGTGGATGCTGGGGGGTCTAGAGGATGTTGGGAGGATGCTGGAGGGAGCTGGAGGATGTTGGGTGGATGCTGGGGGGTCTAGAGGATGTTGGGTGGATGCTGGGGGGTCTAGAGGATGTTGGGTGGATGCTGTGGGGAGCTGGAGGATGTTGAGTGGATGCCGGGGGGTCTAGAGGATGTTGGGAGGATGCTGGGGGGAGCTGGAGGATGCTGGGGGGAGCTGGAGGATGTTGGATGGATGCTGGGGGGAGCTAGAGGATGTTGGGTGGATGCTGCGGGGTCTAGAGGATGTTGGGTGGATGCTGGGTGGAGCTGGAGGATGTTGGGTGGATGCTGGTGGGTCTAGAGGATGTTGGGAGGATGCTAGGGGGAGCTGGAGGATGCTGGGGGGAGCTACTGTCTGTCTTCTGGTGCGCTTTTGTGTATTTTATACTTTTCATGTGTGGTTTTGTAAAATGGGCCTGTTGGGGGGCGTGGCCATAAAGTGGGCGTGACCTAAAAAAATTTCTACTTTTCAAATGTTGGGAGGTATGCTACACCAAAGTAATAATACAATTTATTAATTACAATTATATTAATTTTTATTAGTTTGTGCTCTGACATATATTCTAGCTAGTATTGATTTAGACTGCAATCAATCTAATTCTATCTACAAATCAGATTTTATTCATGGCTATGCTTGTATGGTAGACATATGGAAACAAAATCAGTATGAACCCATTACCTTACTTCCAGGTGATCCGATTCCTCTTGGTCCAGGAAGTCCTTGAGGACCTCTTATTCCTGGCTCACCCTAGAAAACATTACACATATATCATTTTTTAATACAGTGTAGTTTGTGGAATATTATATCCATATGCAGCCGCTATTATCTAATGTTTCACATTATTTTGAACTGGTTTTTCATACACTTTTGCAAATGACTGCAGCCACAACTTTCCAGAATATCCTGAGATGACTTTTGGATGACTCTGACATTATCTGTCCCAAAGAACTGAAAATACTCTCATTTTTGATTGTGAGCTGCTCAATATAGCTTAGAGCTAATAATGTATGGCTAAAATAATCACTTATCATTAAAAACACTGTTATAGCTATATTACTTATTTGGAAATGTAGTATATTTGCAACTGAACATAACGAGTGAACCCAGGAAAGAAGTTTCCCCTCATTTACTTTCATTTTATGAGCTTATAACCCCCCCTTAACATATTAAGTCCATGAAAAGGCATGAGTAACTGATTCTTAATGCTGTCCTATGTCCGTGGCAATTAATATTAGTAGTGTAAACAGTAAAGAAGATGCAAGTCGCAGGTTCTCATTGTAATTGTGCCAAGATATATTTTAGGAAATTTACCTTCAAAAATATAATTTTAAAATAATATATCACAAATAATGATTGCTATATATATATTTTTACATATTGCAAGGATAATGTATTTTCATTTTGTCTGAGTGAAAATTTGTTTTACGTGGGCTGTAGTCAAGGAACTTTCCATTTAGCCAGCTGCTATAGATTTTATTATAACTATTGAATGAAAAACACTTGCTAGAGTACTAAGATTTACTGCAGAAATACCCCAGAGCACGGCCCAGCAACTGGATACACTCCATATAAATATTGGCATAATGTGGTTTGTTTCTCCAGCTTTCCCATGGTCAGCCGTTGGATTAGATCCCAGAATTTTCACAACTAGAGTACCAATAAATAATTTCCGAAAAAGATCCTCTATTGTTTTATTTCCATAAACATAAGACTATGCTTTCCTAAAAATCTTAACATCTGTTTCAGTACAACACATTCCAAAGAGCAGCAGAGATATGCAGTCCTAAATCACATTTAAAGTCATATATCAGTATAAACGCCCTAAGGATCCTAAGGTGTAACAAATGTCCTATAAATAAACACACCTCTGAATAGCATATGAATAGCATAAAACAGTTTATCAATTTTGAAAACAATGTAAACGCAAAAAGCAGCTGTTGCTTAACAATTTCTGTGAAATAAGAAGGGGGCTGCTATTACTGGTTTTTATACCACTTCTTAAAACAGAATTTTTATTGCCACTTTTTATCATTGTCTTAAAGGGGTTACAACAGGTCAGAGGTGGTGTAAAATAATTGTAAAAATTACAGAGTTAAGTCACCATAAAAGGAGTTGCACACTTTTAATTCTGCAAATAAGTCTTGTTTGAGATGAGCACAATGAATAGGGCTTGGACAGTGCACAGATAAGCAGTGGCCCAATACAGGAGGATTATCTGTGCATTTGCATAGGCGCCCACAGTAAGGGACAAGGGGGGGACTTTCCCCCTCAAACAGGGCAAGAAAAAGTGCCCCAGGTCCTTATAATAGTGTTTAAGATATCAGCTTGTGATTTAATCCCCATAAAGTCTCTTGTGTTCCCCATTGATTGCCACTTTTCCCACTGACTGCTAGTTGTTTCCTGTTTACCAGTCCTGCTTATAAACTATCCCAATAAGTTTCTAAATAAAAAAATGTATTAACCATTATATATATATATATATATATATTGGTCTTTGTATTAGTTGCAGCTTGGATAGTCTCATGTTTGCATAAACGTTTTTAAATAGATTTCAGGTGCTGAAATTCAAGAAAATTTACGTATTATGTGCAAGCTATACTTGCTAAAAAAAAGTTGGGTGTGTTATAGTTGAACAGCAGCCTGAGGGAAGCAGGTGGAACCTTTAAGTTCAGAAGACTTTTTAAAGCACAATATATTGGCTGAGTTTTGGACCCTGTCTGTAATTAATGTGTAGCTACCTTTCTGTGTGTCTGTAATGGGTAGTTAGGTGGGACTGTTGGCTACAGTTAGACTGAATGCAATGCAATGTGATTTATTCTACTTTATGTGACTGTAGAAGTCCCATCTGCTTCCACCTGCAATTGACTTTTTTCTGCACCATATATTAAATATACACACACATACATTACCTCCACCGTAGACCACACTCACAGTTAGGACATCTGGGCTTTTCTGCCCATCTCCAAACCAATTAGTGGGTATTCCGTGCATACCCACAAGTACCCAACCCGCATCAGGAATCAACTCTAAGGGCTCTGGCACACGAGGAGATTTGTCGCCGGCGATTTTTAAAAGAGCGATTTGGCAACAAGACGAACGGCAAGACGCCAATGGTAAACCAATGGAAATCGCCAGCGTCAAAACATACGAGGCTACTTCAAGTCGCCTTCTGTTTCAAATCGCACACAGACCCTTTTCTGAGCGACTTAAGTAAACATGTGGGAGGGGTAACTGTTGAGTGGTACCATGGGTAGCAGATCGCCTGGAGCACAACTCGTATGAAATCTCTTCGTGTGTATTGTTGTGGCGACGCAGGCGACAAATCTCCTTGTGTGCCAGAGCCCTTAGAGCCCTAAAACAGGTTGCTTTAGCTTGATTACCTTGCCCCTCATCCTCTGGAAAATTTTCTTTGGAAGCCCTTGGATGCAAAGTTACACAACCAATGTGGTTTTAGCCCTTTTTCACTATGACATCAACAGTATATTATACAGGTATCGGACCCCTTATCCGGAAACCCGTTATCCAGAAAGCTCCGAATTACGGAAAGCCTGTCTCCCATAGACTCCATTTTAATCAAATAATTCAAAATTTTAAAACTGATTTCCTTTTTCTATGTAGAAATAAAACAGTACCTTGTAATTGATCCCAACTAAGATATAAATAATCCTTATTAGATGCAGAACAATCCTATTGGGTTTAATTACTGTTTTATTGATTTTTTAGTAGACTTAAGGTATGGAGATCCAAATTACGGAAAGACCCCTTATCCGGAATACCCTTGGTCCCGAGCATTCTGGATAATGGATCCTATACCTGTAGTGTTTTACCCAGGCCACATGTATCTGTGTGGTATCAATTGTGTGGGTATATCCTTGCTACTTCAATTATGCGTTCTACTGTGAATCAGCTGGGTGTCTTAAATTTTTGACATACAACCAGGGATTGTGGTACAAGAAAATGGAGGATGGAGGGAGTCAACATTGACCATTTCTGTGCTATTGTGTCTGTATATATATATAATAGTTGTGTATACACTTATTTTGTTACAGCCTCTGGAATAGAAGTAAAACATCACATTAGTCATATCATTGCTCATTGTGTAACTGGGAAATTCAGAATGCTTTCAGTAATGAACATTTCAGGAATAAATTTCCATGTATAGAAAATCATTCAGTGGAAATGTTGGCAGCAGTATCCTGGATCAGCAAAATTATTTTTTGAATAGTTTTACAGATACATTTTTCTGTGTATTCACATGATTATACAGTATAAAGATACTCACATCAAGATGAAACAAAGTCACTTTTGTTTAATGCATCAAACAAAAGTACATTTCATAAAGAGGCAGATCACCTCTAAATTAACTTTGTTAAAGAGCAAACTGTCTGTTTGGGGGTCAGTGACCAAAAAGCATTTGGGTTTCAGTTTAATTATTATTGTTATTTTTTATTACTTATTTTTCTGTCCTGGCCTTGTCATTTTAATCCTCCATTCTGGTTGCAAGGTAATTAAGCCATACCAACCAGGTAACCGTTGAAATTCCAAGCTTAAGAACTGCAGTATAAAATATATTTAAAAAAAACACAAAAAATGAAAGGGGTCATTTTCTAAGCCCATGACCACAAGTTCAAGAGCACTGAAGGTTGCAAAAAAGTGCCCCATACTGCTTATTCTAAGAGCACTTGCGCCCAGGGAGGGGATGACATGCAAGGTATGGGACATGAATGACATGCCAGGTATTAGACAAGAGGGGGGCCTCGTCCCCACTGTTAGATTGTGGACTCTGTATTAGAACAGAAGAGTTTCACAGAGTTTATTATTAAAATAAAGCTGTCTACATTACACATTTATTTCAAGGTAGGCCGAAGGTTTTTTTGGGCCATATTCATTACAGTATAAATCTCAGCACTTAATTCCCTTCCAAGTTTCCTCATATATTTCTATTGAGTAGTCATAAGATACATAATTCGTATTATACTGAATATGGGCCTTTGTATTGCTGAGATTGAATATAATATTTTATCCAAATACAACTGCTTAAGCAACATATTGGTTTCCTCTGTCTGTGTTTTCTCACACACACAAAGCAAATATAGACCTAAAATATATACCGTTGAGTTTGTGCAACAGGGGCAGGCCACGCTAACCAGGCGCCCTAGGCAACCCGGTCGGCCACCTCACCCCTGCACCCTAGGGGTAGCTAGTAGAGGTACCTGCCTGGCGCACCCCAGCCCTGTTTTGCACCCAAATATATCTGCTACATGTGTCTACAAACAGGGCGACGCTGTGCCCCTGTGCAGAAATTGTGCAGCAAAGTTAGCTTGGTATGAAATAATTTTCTCATATTGCACAAAAGTTTTTCCTGCTACTTAATTGCACTTTTTTTTTAAACTTTCCTCGTCTAGCCTATAGGTGTTTGTCTGCTCTGAGGTGGCAGAAATAAAAAAATCAATTCAGAAAGTTACTAAACCTATCATGTTACATAAATATTGTGCAATCTGTGACATGCCTTTAAAAAGAGTAGTTCACAAGTCCATTGTTTGCTAAACAATTTTTTGTGTGCTGTCAGTCTTAAAAGTAACGCCTATTTTTTTAATTAAAAACTAATAAAAAATAATGCATATCTTTAAAATGAATGTAAATTCCTTTGTGTTAAATTAATGACCAATATGTTAACATTTTAGGAAGCAAAAAAAAAAATTCTTCCCCTTTACGCATTAGAGTATTAGGGTACTTTGGATTAAAAAAAAAACAGAATTAAAAGAAATAAATAAAAAAAAACTTGTTGCACATGAAGCTAAGTGGGAATTATTTGAGGAAAGCCATGGCTGTGTTTTTTATCCTCAACTATTGCTACTTGTTTTATACATAGTAAATTTTGCTGAATTAAAGGACAAGTAACTGAGGCCCCAAATTATGTTTAGAAAATATTCAGTGCAATTAGGTCTTATCTGAGATGAAGTACAAGTGTAATTGTGCTATTGGGACCAATGAGACACTGGAAATCGGGGGGGGGGGGGGGGGATGCAGCATTATAGGAAATGAGCATGGCAGGTGCAGGTAGGGATCCCTTATCCAGAAAACCTCAGTTCCCAAGCATTCTGGATAATAGGTCCCATACCTGTATATGAGCAGCAGGTGTACCTAGACCAAAAATATTTTTGGCTGGGGAACCCAGGTAACTTAGGTTATATCCTGCATCATATTTTGTCTTATTTGGTACCTTTACACTTACATTAAAGTTGAATATTTACCCCACCACAGCAACTAACAGACCCCTTAGCATGAGTTTCTTTTGTTATACCTGGATGCCTATCAATCGATATCTTTGTATATTTTATGTGACTTCTTTCAGCATTTTTGTTCATTTCTGCCATGCTAACACAGTCATCTAGTTACTATTATGTGACTTTCACTTATTAATGGGCAAAAAATGGTGCAAGAACCATAAAAAGTTATTAAAAACAAACCCCAGCCACTCCATGGTGGGCATTCATTAAGAGAGTATGGATTAAAAAGCTGGAAATTCTGTCCAAAAATAATTTACTTGGCAATATTATCTGGCCCATTCCCATTTAACTGTGTCCCAGAACAGAATACCCTTGTCTAGCATGTGAATTTTATAAACAGTAACTAAACAATACCCATAACTACAGAACAGCAAACTCTGTATCTGACAATTAAAGGGGAAATAAGCAGCAGTGCCACATAAATGTGGCTTCTAAGTTCTGCCTTTTCTTTTACTTTGGGAAAGCAAATGGCTCTTTATTTTTTCTATTAAGAAGCAGTATTCATTGTAATTTCATTACTAACCCTCCTCCTGTGTCTCATGAGTACAGATAATGAGGAGTCTTTTTTTAGCAGAGGGTTGACTTGATTAAGTAAACTTTAATTTTACTGCACTTCCTCCGAAGAGCCTAGAATGTGGTATGTAGAGTAATTTGAGATTCTTGTATTAGCAAATAGGCAAATAGGCAGAATGTATTTGAAGAACAAACCCAATTTATTGGGCTCATGTTGATTACATTTGTGTGTATTGTCTATATACAGTCTGATTACACTATTCTCTTTAAGCAGCATATCAAGAAAATTTGTACAGCACACTCAATACAAACAGTACAACAAAGGGGGCAAATATATAAGACTTAACAGACTTAAAAAAATGTTACCTTTTGCCCAGGGTCTCCGGTACCTTTTTCACCAGGTAATCCCTGTGCACCAGGAATACCACGAGGACCCTAAAATAAAATGTATTGAGATTTATATGTTCAACACAGAAGACAGATCTTCCAATTCAGTCTAAAATAGTCAATGGCTCACTCAGAACAGCATGGTATTTATTAGACAGGTTGCAGGTGTCTAACCTTAATCCTTCAGCATTTTAAAAATTCATCCACCCCTATGAAACTCATAAGGAAGCCAACTAAAGGCTTATGATTGGCATATTGCTGAAGATTCATATACAGCAGGAATCCACTGGACAGCTTCTTAGATGCAAACATATGTCAATTTATTTAAAGCAGCGGGGACATCCCATAATTTCTGCAATGGAATCCGTTTTGCAACCACTATCACAATAACTAGATACATTTTTACAGAACATAGTTACTAACATTCCCCAACGCCTAATTGGAAACATAGAACAGTTGCTCTGTGGCATAGATGTACAATAATTATAAACATTAATTTCTCATGAGGAAGGGATGGAGTATTCAGAAGAAATGTTACTACAGTAAGTAATTCCTTATAGTAAAATATACTTGACCTTATGGTCTTAGCATTTAAGGGATAGCGATGGGAAGTAGCTTAGCCCCAAGTTATGTCAACATCTTTAAGTGCATACTTGAAAACAAGTTGATTTTGAAGAATGTTATGTTTAACGATAATTTTGGATGATGTATTCCTCTTCTGAGGCTCCACAGAGGTTAAACATTTTTAACTTATCTGAATGAAAAACCATGCTACTACATTGGCTGAATACAGTTAAAGCAATATTGATTATATTGATGTAAAAATGACAAAAAAAATGGAAATATCCCTATTAAGCTACATTATATAGCAAAGCTCTAGAGAGAATATCTTCTGCCCTGATAGACATTCAGCATAAAGAACACAAAGCATTCAACAATGCTAGATTTCTAAATCCTTGTAAAAATGGACTATTTAAAATTACATGGACAACTGACCATACCAACTTACCATATTTACAACCTATTTCAAATATCAACTGTATGTTCAGTCTACTGTATGTTATTGTCCTTTGAGGACAAATTGTGTTCAATAATGTTCAAATTTGTGGATGTCCATGTGTAGTATTATCTCTGGCCTTTAGATAAAGCTGAGAAATGGAGTCACTAGTGATGCATGGGTTGGACCGTTGAGTGGGTACAGGTAATTAAATGGTGTGTGGTGAGCAGGGTCAGGCTCTGATTGGTTAAATTATTTTTAACCTGGCACTCTGCCTTGATTTATATCCTTAATTGCATATTGCAACTACTGTAAGTGTACTGTGCCAAATAACACTGGTAAAAATGTGTCATGTAATTATACCAATGTATTCATCAAAAGGTGAAAATGGTTACTGAGAGAGGAAAACACTGTTGTATCACCCTGTGAGCAATGTTTTTATAAAAATATTATTTGTGGTAGCAAATAAGCTTACAGTGTAATTTATTGAGATATCACTGCACTACATGTTTCTGCTATCAGCCTTCCTCAGGTGCATATGTACTCTCCGGGTTATTTGTATTGAATTTGAAATGTGTACAGCCGGCACGGGGCCTGTTACCTGTTGACGAGTACTCACTTTGAACACTGGAACCTACGGCAGGACTTTGAATTTTTAATTGCGGATAGCAAATAAGCTTACCCAAAATTTAACCATACAATTAAAAGAGGCAATAAGACTGGTGAATTAACACCATAAAGCAATGACCTGTGTGGGATATTAACATGAAGGATATAAGTAGATAATGAGATGCTAAAGTGGCAGCTGTATCTTTATGGTTACTTTTGTCGTGCTTGATAAATTGGCGTATTTTTGAAGTTTCACACTGGTGTAATTATAATTTTTAGAAAGACCAATTAATATAACCAAAAGTTGTCAGACTTGCATCATAGTTGACATAGTGTGTCAAATCTGAAATTTCAAATTTTATTAGTAATATGCCCCTATGTATTATTTGTGTGAGCAATAACTGCTTTCTGTGGCTATACATTTCTATTTCCTATCTATCTGTTTTTTGCCCATTCTGTTTTTTATTTCTTGTAGATTGTGACTTATTATATTTTTGGCTATATATCTTACCCATGATTAATATCATATTAACTACTGTCACTTTCTTAGTCACATTTTGGATATTTTTGTGTGTACACCTCCAGTAATATATGGCTTATTCATTGCATAAATACTTACTGGGATTCCTGGACTGCCTTCTCCTTTGGGCCCAGTTATACCTGGTGGTCCTACATAGCCAACATCACCCTGCATCAATAATATGTCAAATTATATATTATTCAAATTTACCTTAAATCTTTTGTTATGCTCTTAGTTATGCTGAAATAGATACATTTGGTACAGATAAAAACCCCATAATGCTAAACATATAATCATAATCAGCAAAAATTAATAGTAATTAGCTGTTATTTCTGTTAATATGTATTAATATTGGCTCAGACTGGCACCAAATTCACAAAAAATGTAAATGTATCTTTGAAAATCCTCTTGATTCCTCTGATTTGCTAAGAATTAGTCCCATATGTACGACATGGAACAAATACTAAATGCTGTAAACTTAGCACAGAGCATTCATTCCGGTTAAAGCAATGCATAACTTGAGTTTTTCCCAATACAGTTTGGCTGTGTTCTTTTAAAATTTTAATTTATATAATGTTCTATATCAATATATAAAGAACCATTAATTTTTAGTGAATTATATCCTTATAAATGGTGCTTAGTGATGCCATCAAGTATAATCAGTGCTTAGCGATGTCATTTTCACCACAAGACTCACTGAAACTTTAAAAAAGAATTTGTTGTTGCAAAATATTAGAAAATATTACATGATTAGGTATTAGAAGCCATGATCTTTACAAAAACACTTCAGCCTTTGTGCCTTTATATGGTTATGGAACTCCTTAGTGACTTATAATGTCCTTATATTTTACAATAGGGGGGTACATTTTTTCCTATATAATAAGACTGTACACTGCCTTCATGCTGCATAATAAACTGATAGTCCATCATTCACATCCCAGCTATGGCTACTCATGTATAATGCTTAAGTACATCATAGTGCATACAACCATTAACTGAACATTGGATAAGGATATCTGTAATAGAAAATGTTTTGTTTGGAAATGGTGTTGCCTCCTGGGATTACCACAAGCTCTTTGCTAGAATCAGTATCATAGAAATCCCATTGTTTTGACATTGAATTATATGAACTATATGACAATGAATGTTTCTTTCCTTTTCTCCTTTGACTGATTGGCCCGGATCTCCTACTGGTCCCTCTGGTCCTTGCGGTCCTATGTCTCCCTTAAAAATAAAAAGGAGCGTAAGACAAGAAGAAAATGCTATTCACTCGCACAAACTCACATCTAAATTGGCAACCGCTCAAACCAGTCCTGTTAGTGGAATAGTAATGCTAGAAAATATTAACAGACAACATGCAAGGGAACTGGATATTTTCTGCCCAGAAACACTAAAGTGAAAGCAGTGAATGGGAGGCTGAAGTGGTCAGCAGATAAACTTCTGATACTGCCCCCTACTGCAACGATTACCTGTGCAGTGACAGGGATATTAGGGGACCAAGCCAGTGAAATCCCTGCTGGCTGAATACAATTGGGGATGAAACTGTTGTGTGGGACATTTGCCTTGTTACTGTGCAGCTGCTCAATGAGTAAATATAGCACTAAGCATGCATATAGAAATCCTGCTTTATAAGACATTCTTCCATTAGAGTAATATACATATTACATAATAACACAGTGTAAAAAGCAATCCCTTTAATAATATGTTAAATAAAAAATCCCTACCTCTTTTTTAACTGACATATTAATTGAGAGCTGAATTGATTGGTTGCAAATGAAAGTCATCTGAATGATTTTTACTGGCAGTTCCTCCTTTATGATAATGTACTAACCAGTTTTTTTTTTTTTTTTTTAAATTATAATTTTTATTGTGGTTTACAGCATAACAATCCACGACAGCACACTTGTATTACATTCTTATTTAACAATGCAGATAGGTCGAACAGTGCACAATCTTTTGCTAATTTCAGTCCTATTAATGAAATAACAGTGCATGGTGATCGTGGCCAGTGTTTCAGGATAGGGGTTTCCCGTTTTTGAGGGGTGATCTAGTTCCCCTCGCTAAATTTAGTTTTTTGGGAGCCACCTTGTCGGGTAGTTTGCTAATGGATAATGGTGGTGTGCCGTCTGGATTAACCAAATTGAACGAAGATGGTGGTATGTATGTACTAACCAGTTTTAAAAAAAAAAAGCCTTTGCTAAATATTTTTGTTCTATAAAAATGTCTGAGATCAATGAATTTACCTTTAGTCCAGGAGGTCCAACCACAGAGGGTCCAGGTAGACCTATTAATCCATTTATTCCTGGTTCTCCCTTAGAAAGAAGGGATTTAAGAGAGAGAGACTATTTAGAGATGCACAAAATTAACATTATGCTAAATAATGTGTTTAAAATCTGCAACCTTAGTTACTAAAGTGGCATGAAGTTGTACAAATCATCATTTTTTAACACAATTCAACATTTTTTTTTTACTGACAATGCTGTGTTATTTTCCCATAATTGCAGTGTAAATGTTGTCTCTGTCACAACATTCACTTTTGGAGGGTGAAGGGCAGAATTAATAATTATATCAATAGTACCCAGCTTAATTGGCACAAGTCAATTCCACCTACTGAGGCAACTCACTAAGGAAATCCTTAAATAAACAACTGATCCAGGCTCCTAAGTTGTTAGGAGAATGTGTGGGTGCAAGTAGCTCTGTAATTATTTTACTGCTTTTCACTTGCTATTGTAAATAAGGCATCCGCCATTCCTACATTGTTTCACCTAAACAGAATTGTAACTTGCACAAATGTATTCCAAACAACAAACAGCCAACCTGGAAGTGACAGGAAATTAAAAAGTGAAAGTGACTTCATCTTCTGATTTAGTGCAAGAAATAACAGGTCATAGATAGTTCTTAAAATTTCTTAATTAAAATAATAGGCAAAAAGAATGTACTGCACTGGCATAACTATATAGCACTGCATACCCCCTCCAAAAACAAAGGTAGGAGAGGCTGGGGAGGGAGGATGTTATTTACAGCTATAGAGGAAGCAGACCCTAAGTTTCCAAAATGCAGAATTCAATTGCCAGTTCAATTCAATCCAATAGCCAGAATTCATTGTACTGCACAAAAATAAATCCAACTGCATGTGCACTTCATCGCAAATCAAGCGCAAATAAGCCAAAAGTCTGCCTGTGCCTTTTCTGTTGTTCGCTGGCATCATTCTGGCGTGCAACGGCACTTGTGGATGTAAATAAGGCCTTACATCTCATGGGGCGTAGGAGTGCTGGGCCCCACACCCTATTCCATAACAATAACTGATATAAGCAAACTTATTGTTGGCTTTAGTTTTCCTTTCAGCTTTTGTACTATCAACTGTATCTACTAAAATTGCCCCCAAACTAACATTATTCTATAAATGACGAGTCCATATTTTACTGCAGTTCTGGTTTGGAACCTTTTTTTTTTTTTTTTTTTTTTTTTTAAATCCTGCAAATTCCTACAACATTCACTTTTAATATCTTTACTGTATTATCTCAAACCCCTCACAATTAGAGTATAATAAGAATATATGAGACCTACCTTTGGACCTGGAGGCCCAGGAATTCCTCTTGTACCTATTAAACCAACAGATCCCTTCTCCCCTTGATCACCCTGTTATGATAAGGAGATAGATTGTACATTATTTCATATATATTTGCTATAGTTCTTGAACAAAATATGGAACGGTTACAGTCTAAGTGCAGACATTGCAGTTAATCATTGTTCTAAAAATTACATGGTATCATAGATAGAATTTAGTTATCATTCACAATAACATATTTAAGCAGTGTATCCCCAGCATTTAATCCTACTGACAATACTGAGCTTGAATGAATATGCAAGACACTTAATGGGCAAGTACGTAGCATTTTATAAACATCTCTAACTAAAGGGGAAATTGTCAGTGTTTTAAATGGATGCATCATGTATGGCTCGACAGAAACTATTGCAAATCTAAATGAATTACTGGCTAGCTATGTAGCATGTGCATTTTGTATAAATTTGGTTTTAACATCTGTCAGCCATACAATAGAGCTGCCCTGGGGGAGAGGGGCAGGCAGAAGCCCTGTCAGGGGCCCAGTCACAGATCTTGTATACAGCTGTAATTTAACCTTACTTATAGAAATACTACTCTGTGTAATGCAATTGATTGGACTGGCCCATAAGCTGCAGAGTTAAAATCTCTAGAAGGTATTGATGGAATTTGTCAGGAAAATAGACAATATGCATCCAGATGAGGGCAGACTACATTGTTCAGCATTTAGTTTTCCTTCAGCAGCAGCCTTGAGGAAGGGGTTCTTTCAGTACAGGATTAGGGTAATACCTTGTATTACGGAAGCCATGAGAAAGAGTGGTAGTACAAGATATGGGCAACCTTCAGACTAATGCTAAATGTCTATAATTGCCAGGGTTGCTTTGATATCCATGCTATAGTAGCAGCTGCATCCTGATTTTATACTCAACATCTACTTTCTCACCTTCTGACCCTCAAGTCCAATTCCAGGTCGACCCTCTGGCCCTTGTGGTCCAGAAATCCCTTGTTCGCCCTGAAATAAATAAATGCATTACACAACTGGTAGTTCATAAAACTGATATCTGAAATGTTGTAGTACTTGTAGAACCACCAAGATTATAAAATGAAGAAGAACATGAGACAGAACTCATAACAGTATTAAAAACATAATGTTACATTTAACACTAACAGGCAGATTTATGTATGTATGTATATCTTTATTTATAAAGTGCTACTTATGTACGCAGTGCTGTACAGTAGAATACATTAATACAAACAGGGGGTTATTAAGATAATAATAGATAAATACAAAGTACAACAATAAATACAAGATAAATACAGTTGCAACAAGTTAAGAGTCAAAGACACAAGAGGTTGGAGGTCCCTGCCCCATGGAGCTTACAATCTATTTATTAAAACTACATCTAAGAAATTTATAAAGACTCCCAGATGTTTGAAGTTTAGCACATGAACTAAACACTTTACTGTCAGCAAAACTTCCATTTGAGTCAGGAAAGAGCTTGACAAATTGATATATTTATCAATGCATATACCTGTGTCCATTTGTAGCAAAGTGTCTTTTGAAAACTAGTACAGGTATGGGATCCCTTATCCAGAAACTCGTTATCCAGAAAGCTCCAAACTATAAGAATGCCAACTGCCATAGAGCCCATTTTAAACAAATCATTCTTTTATTTTTTTAAAATGATTTCCTTTTTTCTATGTAACAATAAAACATTACATTGTACTTGATGGTAACTAAGCTACATGAATCCATATCGGTGGCAAAACAATCCTATTAGGTTTATTAAATGTTTAAATTAATTTTAACAGACGTAAGGTCTGGTGATCCTAGTTGTGGAAAGATCCCTTATCTGGAAAACCCAGGTCCCAAGCATTCTGAATAATAGATCCTATACTTGCAAATTACATTTTTGCACATAACTGACAGAAGTGGTGGATAATGCTATCAATTTTTTTGCAGTGTTGGATAAATACAAATTTTATATAATCCTACAGATATATCAACAGTAATAGGGGTAAAAGATACCATTTCCTAACATTAATAAATAAAACCCTCAGGGCCAGATTTATTAACTTTGGGGGTGGCAATTGTAAAAACGAGTCACTATCAGGAAAAAATTGCAGTCACAACTTTTGCCATAAAAAAACACCTAAATGGGGAAAATGACTTTTTCCTGAATGAAGTTCAACCAGCTGGAAAATGTGTCTTGCTTTATAATATATACTTTGTGGTGTGACAACATATGATAAGAGTTGCTGAACAGAAATCTGACTGCCTACCCAGGAATCATTTTGAAAAAATCATTGGAAGTCTTGGATTTCATTGGGCAATGCTATGTGTATGCAGCTAAAGCTTGTAAAAGTCAGACAACACCTCATACCAGAGGCAGAAGTGCAAAACAATGTAGACCTTCTGTACTTATTCTAGTGCAAGTCCATATTAAATATTCATGTATAATACCAATAATTAGGGATAACATTTCTATGGGCAGTTTGCAAGTTGCAAATGTTTGAGATTTATATTCCCTTTGCAAACTGCCATTTCCATAATTGTTCATGCTTGTACATTTTTTTATATACAGAATAACAAAACACCATATACCTTTTTTCCCTCCTTCCCCTCATTTCCTTTTTCTCCCGAGTCTCCTTTAGGTCCAGGAAGCCCTGGATTCCCCTACAATAAAACAGAATATATAATTAATAAAACAAAAAGAACCTAGAGAACAAATCCTAAAGGAGTGTACCTTCTATGCTGGGGTATACAGAATTGGCAGTCATTTTATCTAAGTCCATTGAACTAGGCAGGGGATAATTTTTTATACAATGTGCAGTCTGAATGTAAGTATATGAATGCAACACAAGATACCATTACATTCTTGACCAGTGACAAAGGTATTTTAGATATAATCCCAACAAAACACCGGTGCTAACAATATACCCACTGCAGGAGTAAATAGGTTGTGTAATTGCTAATGGGTGGTTTTAAACGTTCCAAAAAAAGTTACATCTAAACCTAATCCTCCTAGAAAGTGCCCAATGCGTACTGTGGTCTCTACTTCTTCTTCTGCTGTCAACATTTTAAAGTTGTCATAATTTAGCAGATCAGTCTCCACCCATACATAATAGTAGCGACATGACTCTTAGGGATTGACTTGTTTGTTTAGTGATCCAAGGGGATCAGGTGTAAGAAAGGCACCTATAACTGACTACAAACTACAAACCTATAACTAGCTACATATGTTTCATGCAGTGGTCGGACTGTCAATCTGTGGGTTTTGGTAAATGCCAGAGGGGCTACTGTAAGATGCCATAGACAGTCACAATTTATTGGGCTAGAAGGGAACTTTTTGAAGCCCAGTCCAGACCTACTAAACTGCCCATTAGGCAGTGCCCCACAGGGCCTACTAACAGCTACTATACCCCTCTTCTGATGATAGATTGTTCAGACTATCACCCCTCAGTTTCCCAGCTGCTCAGTCACTCAACACTGATAGCTAAAAGGAGCTGTGGTTCAACAGCTGATGGCATATTTCTGCAACTTATTCCTAAAAGAAGTATATACAACATTAAATATTGTGTTTTACTTTTGTGAAATGTGGCTGAACAACATATTGATTGGCTACAGTTTAGCCTAGATTGCCAGGGTCCATGATCAAACCATAGACAAGAACCCCCTCACCAAAACAGTTTATTCTCTTCTCTACCATTAACTTCCTGTCTATCCCAGTAGGTCCACGTAGACCTCCCTTGATGTCCTGTTGGTCTAGTTGAGCTTTGTATGTATGGGATTATCTCAGTAGATTTAAAGCAGACTTTAAAGGTAATATAAATTACTGATTAAGGCTTTAGTCTAAAGCATAGGTGCTTATATTGTTGGACTCTGAAACCACTGTGTAAAGTTATATAAAATAACAATTCACATGACCCTATGGTATAAATACCATAAAAATAGTAATAGTAGTACTAAATGTAAGAAGTATGGAAACAATACTAGGAGATGGAGTAGCATTATTACAATAAAAACTTACTTTAAGTCCAGGAAAACCAGGTGTGGTCAGGCCTGCAGGGCCCGGGGTTCCTTTCTCACCTGTTTCACCCTAGAAGAAAAGAACATTGCAGCAGATGCACAGACTGCAGCTTAAATATAAAGTGACAGCATGCAATCAAATGAGTACAACTGCACCAAGTACTGAATGGAAATGGAAATATATAATTTAACTTCTAGTGGTTATGGTCATAAACAAAGTAAGTTCTTATACTGAGCCAGGATGGTTGCAGGAAGCAGTATCCCTACTTGATCTTTCTTATAGTCTTCCCACCAAAATCCTTAGTCTATGAGATGTTGAGTACTAAAATTAATAGTTGTACCCTATCTTTATTTAACACAAAAACAAAGGCTAAGATGACCCCCCCAGCTATGGATCCCTAACCCCTTAGCTAAGGGGTAGGAGCCTAAGAGCTAACGACCACTAAATTTGATACCCCCTATCTCTTATATGGATATAATTTGGGATCCAAGCAATTAGTAACTACTGTACAACAGACCACTCCCCATGGCATGTCCCACCTGATTAAAGGGTTGAACTCCTGAAATTAGTTTTTTGTGTAATGTAAAAAAAATGTAATTTGACAGAATGTTCCAACATTCATTAATTCAATAAACATTTACAGTGGTTTCTAAAGTTATTTGTAATTCTGTTTATATCCTAATCTCAAAACAATGCATGGGCACTAAAAACACTCTTACATTAAACTGATTGATAGGTGAACCTATATGCATCAATACCTGAATTTATGGAGGGAAAACTGTACAATACCACAGGCTGACTATACACACAATCAATGCACAAGTTTCCAGCTTTATGTGCTAACACAGACCTTTTTTTTTTACAATTTACCTTTATACCAGGTATCGAGAGACCTTGAGGACCCCTTGGACCAGGTAACCCTCTTATTCCTTGTAAGCCCTATGAAAATAAGAACAGTTATGATACTTTGCTATGCAGAAACATACCTATAGTGCAGAGACCTACCCTTGAGAGATAGATACATGGGCTGATATAATAAGGACTGTGCAGTTGCCATAGCATCCAATTATAAGTTAGCTTTTAGATTTATCAAAACTAGTCCCTGATTATTTGCTTTGTGCACCTATGTTAGAAAATTAGCCCTACAGTATATTAACTATACATTTGCTGTAAATATAGAGGGTCTTATTTACTACTCCCAAGGAATGGTCCATAGTGCAAAATGCAGATCCTTGCACTCTAAAATGGAGCATAAATACCTGTGCATTCCTCGCTGTCTGTATTCAAGATGCTGTACTCATGGGCGCAGGTGGATGGAGGCATGTAGGCACCCTTCTCTCTTTCCCTACTACTCATCCCCTAATGTGCATATCATATATGACAGGCAATAAGGACAGAGTCACCTTGTGCCTGTTGAGCACCTCGCACAGGTTTTTTGCTGCATTTTGTTTTTGCCATTGTTATTTTTAATGTGTCACTGGTCTTATTTTATCGTGTGCCTGTACCATGCTTACAAAGATTTAAATGCAGTATTTATAAATATGCTTTGCTATCAAAGATGTACCTGAGGTCCTGGAGAGCCTGAGCCTGGAAGTCCTAGTTGACCAGGTGTTCCTGGAGGCCCAATGTCTCCCTAATGAATAAGCAAACAGTTTTACTTTATTAATGTATAATGATATATACTGTACTAGTCATTGGTAAACAGCTGTCCTATAGATATACTATTTAACTACAATTCCCATCACTCAACTAAAAGATCATTAGCATGTTGTATGTTGTAGTCCAACAACATCTGAGAAGCAGTCCATGCATGAATTATATTTATTAAAGAAGCCCACAATGAAATACATAATATAAAATGATATAAATCAGTACAGCATCACATCATATCTTCAGGATGGGAACTGATCCCTGTACTTATTTATATCTTATATATACTGTATATTCTGCCCAAATGTGTAGACGCTGCCTTAATTAGTGCTTCCTCTGTGGAGACAAAATGAAAATATTATACATTCAATAAAACAGTGCTCCTTAGTGGCCTAATTATATTGAAATATGGTAGAATACTTGATTGCCTTTGTCATTAAAAAGCAAAACTATCCCCTGTCCTTCCTCCTAGTCTTGCCCCGTAGTCTAACTAACTGGCAACACATAAACTGACAGCGGCAAAGATGGTGCAAGCAGCCCATTGGAAGAATGCTTCCCTCCTGAATCCCTCACAATTAAAGTTAAATTGATTAGATCCATTGAAACTATAGGGCATATTTACAGGACAAGGGATATGATTGAATGAAATGCTATGGTTCTCCTGGGTGGAAAATGAGACCAGTTAGAACCATCATAATTCATCATGGGACTACAGTCCCCCCAGTTTCCCCCCTTATCCTGATCTATGGCACTCCGGCACTGTGATGACACTGGTTATTGGCTGCATCTTTAGGCCTAAGCTGTTGTTCTTTACCTGTTCATTATAAAAATAAATTGCTTTTTTTCTAACATATGTCTATAATTTGTATGTAGCCAATAAATATTATTAATGAAAAGAAAGCAATTATCAAATGAAACTCTCAGACTGGGAATCATTTTCTATTATTTGTTCAGAAAATGTTGACTAAAACATGGAGCTGTTTGGTTTTGCTTTTGTTCTATTGGTAGATACACAGAAAAGGCAAACTGGGCTTCCCCAGACCACCATGTAACAGGGTAGGAAAGGGGTGATCATGAGTTTGACCCCTACCCTGTTTTGGGAAGCTTAACTGAGCTACACTTGAGCATCTTTATGGATCCTGCTGGGTTACATGTGACCCAGTGATTGTATTATTTATACAGCTGTATGTGGGTACAGCAACCTCCTGGGAATTTCTTTGTCACTGAAAATATTTATCTTCCTCTAAGGTGTTTTTCACAACAGAATGTTTATCTTCACTTTCTGCACTGACACAATTTCTGGTCTGAACGATTAGGTTGCATTCCATGCAGATAACAATATAAAAGTGCTATTATGGGTAACATTACCTTATCACCTTTAATGGACAATCCCGGTAAGCCACTACGTCCTTGGGGACCTTCTGATCCCTTTTCTCCCTACCAATCCAGAAAAAATAAATAGTAATGAGATAAATTCCCCTTCACATCTGGTTCACAGTGGAAATTCACTTTTTAAAGTTAGTTGTCCAATTGGAGACAACTGGCCACTTGGACACCCTAGGCAACTTCTTGTTAAAACTAAATGGGTCCTCATTGTATTAAGTAAGAGAACCTGCCTGTACTTTGACAGCATAGCACCTAATTTGCTGTGTCATCCACCATGTTCCAAGGCTCTCTGAAGGTAAGAATCTGAACCATTAATTTATAAAAAAAAAATCATATGTTAATAAAGGCCATCTTCTGTGAAGATGGTAGGTGATGGGTTATGTAATCAAAGGCACTACGTTTGCCCAGGAGCAGTAACCCATAGCAGCCAATCAGCAGGTATCACTTACTGGTCACCTGTTTGAAAGCAAACATCTTATTGGCTAAAATGGGTTACTGCTCCTTGGCAAACTTAGTGCCTTTTATTAATACATATGGGGTATAGAGTAAAAAAAGTGTATATAGCTGACCATAGACTGCAGTTTCCTTAGCTACCGTACTTGTCACATATCAGTACCTAATCCATATCTGGCATGTACATTTCAAAAATGGACCTAAAAATTTAAAGCATGTTACTCCCTCAGTTATTAATCCCTTCTTTTCATCTGTCTATTCCTAGATATCCTTTGTTATTAACAACATATACTGTATGTTAAACACAGCAATATCATATGCTTTTTTTTTAAAAAAAAGGAAGTATTCAAACTGTCATTATTATGTATGCTCAATAAAAAAGAAGTTACAAAAAAAAAAATTTAAAGCATGTTACATACCAAATATTTTATGAGCATTAATTATAGTACCTTCTGTCCAGCAACACCCTCTCCAGGCTGACCTCTCTCCCCTGGCATTCCTTCTGAGCCAGGACTTCCCTGTTTTCATAGTAAAACAAATGTAAAATATTATTTCTGAACATTAGATATCGCAAAGAAATCATTTCTACCTTTCATGTAACTTTTATAATTCAACTCCATAGCTAAAAGAGGAAACTAGAATTTCACCTTGGTAACCCTAATTCATAATATTCACATGGGGTAGGTTTGATTATACTAGAGGAGCATATCTGGAAGCTAACCAGATATTAGGACTTAGGTGTAACTCTACAATGTAGGGTGACAAGTGGACACTGCAAGGAATTGCCGATGGACAGGCATTATTGTGCTCCCTTGGATTCACCAGTGACATTTTTAAAAATGAAGCCATTTCACAGCATCAGGATGGAAACTTCCCATGGCTTTCCCAAATACCAGTTGTTTGTTTTTTAATTTTCTAATGTACAACGTAGATTATCCAGAAGATACACCAAGAAACAAATGCTTGCCTTCTCAAAGACCTGATAACACCTCTATACTGGTTAATATATATTCATATGTTTATTGAAGTTTATATTATTTTCTTTATTGGAAGAAGATAAAGAGAACACAGAGAAGAAACATATTGCTATATGCAGTGCTCACAGGAGAACCAGGTTCCCCAATGCCTGGAGGTCCCGGTGGTCCTATACGTCCTTCTTCTCCCTTCTCACCCTAAACAGAAACAATATTATAAGACTCTAGTAACAACAGTGCATTGTTACAATAAACATTCTGTAGCAAGACCAGTTGTGGTGCTGAACATTTCTTATTTACTTACCTTTGCTCCTTGATGCCCAACTCCAGGGATTCCATCGGGACCCCTGGGACCTTCAGGGCCAGGTTCACCCTTTTTGAAAAGTAAGAAATAATAGTTGTGATCATGTTGCAAGAGTTACAAACTAAAGGATAATAATTCTGTTTATGATGTTACATGTTATAAACACAATGTAAAACAGTAAATTCTACCTCAAAGTTAAAACGTTTTATTATAACTGTAATCATATTAAAGACTATTTAACATGCGTTTTTAAATCGCCAGTTTGCCATTAGCCAAATGCAAAAGTTACAGAAATGTACTAACAAATCTTGTTATACACAGGCACATCCTCTGGTCTGCCTCAACTTTTCTACTTTCCAGTTAGCCCTGGGGTATCTGTTAATTTCTTCTAGAATTTGAAATTACTCTGGTTTTTAATTAAGGCAATTTTCTGACATTTTATGTGCCTTAATAATAAGTATTTTCCATAATTTCTCATTTTCATATTTATTCACATAACAAAACTGCAATTCAAGTCTAAATATCAAGGTCTGAACAACACATGAACCCCCACAAAAGAGTAAAAGTCTGCATCTGGTGAGATAAACTTTTCCAAAAAAAGTGCATTGCATGCCCAAACCACAGTTCCCCACTAAAATAAAATGTACCATGTTGTTTGTGAGTTGGCAGCTTTCCAATGAAAATCTGAGGCAAGTGGACTGATGCACATGTTATCAGCCAGTGTATTCCTAAGGGAGCATCTGCCCATGATGGCTACTCACTGGCCACAAATAGATGGAATGAGAGGGCAGGTTAGAATTATACTATGCGGCCAAAAGTATGTGAACACCTCCCTGTCCAACATCTCGTTTCCAAACCAAGGTTATTAATATGACAAAGGCCCTCCATTTGTTGCTATAAAAGCCTCTACTTTTCTGGGAAGTTTTTTTTACTACATTTTGGATCAATGTTGGTGCAATTTGCAGCCATTTAGCCACAAGAGCATGGGTTGGGCACAGATGTTGGGAAGCAGGACTGGCTTGAATCTGCATTACAATTCACCCCATATGTTTAGTTGGGTTAAAGTCAGGGCATTGCGCAGGCCAATAATACAAGAAAAAGGGAAAGTTGTGCTCAACCACTAAATTGTAAACCATTAGTTCACCATTGTGAGCCATTGTGACCACAAAATATATATAAACAACCGCAAAAGATCCTCTGCACTCACCCATTATCAATATGTAGAAATAGGACATTAAGACATTTCTGTGCATTCAGCTACTAAGAAATGCCCCCCCCCCAGACCCAAAAGAGGGATTGTTTGTCCATAAATTGCAATATACTTCAAGCTGGCCAACTACGTCAAAGTCATCCCTTCTGGCCAGACCTACACTGACTGACCTATATAAGTAATTTAAGATTAGTACTGAGCAAAGGGACTAAGTTTTTACTAAATTTTGTATCAATGTTGGTGCAATTTGCAGCCATTTAGCCACAAGAGCATGGGTTGGGCACAGATGTTGGGAAGCAGGACTGGCTTGAATCTGCATTACAATTCACCCCATATGTTTAGTTGGGTTAAAGTCAGGGCATTGCGCAGGCCAATCAAGTTCTTCAACTCCTATCTCTGCAGACAACTTTTAATGATGGAGGGTATTATCTTGCTGAAACAAGAAAGCCAAAAATAGGGAGCATAGAATTGTCAAGAATGTAATTGTATGATATAGTGGCAACTGTGCCTGCAATTAGGTGTTGCTTAAAGCTACTTCCAATAATTAAAAAAGGTCTGTCTGGATAATTTGGCCATATGATGTACAGTATTTATAGCCTGCACAGTATAATAGTGCTTTCATCTATCATCCTTCCTTATGTTTTTGGAAAAACATAAAACTGCTTGTAGTTGTTATCCTTAGCTTTAAATCAAACATAACATAAAAACACAAAATGTATACAGGTATGGGATCAGTTATGCGGAAACCCCTTATCAAGAATGTTCTAAATTACGGGAAGGCCATCTCCCATTTTAAAACATTATTTCCCTTTTCTCTGTAATAATAAAACAGTTCCTTGTGCAATATCCTAACTAAGTTACAACTGATCCTTACTGGAGACAAAACAATCCTATTGGGTTTAATTAATGTTTTAATTATTTTTTACTATCCTTAAGGTATTGAGATCCCCTTATATGGAAAAACCAGGCCCCAAGCATTTTGGATTACAGGTCCCATGAATCCTCCACTCTATACCATTACCATTTTGAATGCATAGGTGCATTATCTAAAGCAGAGATCCCCAACATTTTATACTCGTGAGCAACATTCAAATGGAAAAAGTGTTGGAGAGCAACACAAGCATGGGAAAGTTACAGAGGTGCCAAATAAGAGCTATGATTGGCTATTTGGTAGCTCCTATGTGGACTGGCAGCCTACAGGAGGCTCTGTTTGGCAGTACACTTGGTTTTTATGTAACTAAAATTTGCCTCCAAGCCAGGAATTCAAAAATAAAGTTTGAGGCCACTGGAGCAACATCCAAGGGGTTGGTGAGCAACATGTTGCTCGCTAGTCACTTTTTGGGGACCACTGATCTAAAGCCTCCAAGTGCAGTAAGGCAAACAGTGACAAATGTGGGCCTGTCCAGTGCTCACTTTCCCACCCCAAAAATGCAAAAGGACAAGAAACAAATGTAGAATGTGGTTTTTATTGCTGTAAGGACCCTTGGCTCACTGGGGGAAAGGAGTAATCTCCTTTTAGATCACGATTTCAAACTTCACCAACTATTTCATTATAGGGGAGTCAACAACTTGGTAATAATGCTTTCCTTGTTTCCACAACTAGTTTGCTATGCACTGGGATAGTGAGGGAGTTTCCTTTAGTTGTTAGAGAAGACTAAGGAGCACACACAATGGCTCCACTGTGGTCCTAAGCAGGAAAAAAGAAAATCACCCTCTGCGTGACAGACTACAGATAATGCCTTATACACAACATCGATTCAGACAGTCATCCCACTGTGGAGCACAATGTATAGAAATCCACAAGGAAACCCTGACAATTTTATGCAAAAATTATCTTTCTGAGGTTTCGCAAGTAGAAGAGACAAGAAAAGTATTTTGCTGTGGTGTTCAGTAACCTCTAGTTTGCAAAAAGAGTTTTGATTAAATGCTATTACCATCTGCTAGATGGCTATTGTAAGATGATTCACTATTGTTTTATGTAGCATTATTCTCTTTGATTGTAGATATCCCCACTATCTCATGCAAACATCTTCAGTTCTGCAATGTCTAAATAGCATAGAGATGATTCACTCACAATGTTCTTCACTGTGCAATCATCTTTTTACATAGGCAGCCCCAAGAAATTCTCATTTTTTAACACCATTGGTAAAATAGCATCTCATCATTCAAAAATTAAAAAACATTACCTTGTCTCCTTGATTTCCTCTCGGACCAGTCTGCCCTGGTGGCCCTGAGATACCCTACAATACATACAAATACATCTACGTTATATGAAGGCGAACCATTGTGAACAATTAAATGAATATATTCAGATTATATGCAAGTGTGTGTGTATAACAAAATGGGGAAAGATCTGTGGCCAGCTTAATCTACTAAAACTAATTAGCAGTTAGCTATTATAGATCTAGAATAGTTAAAGAATGAAAGGAGATCTCTGATTTGTTAATTGTGTGTTCTAATTTCTTTTGTGATAAAACCACATTGGGGACATTTATACTTAAAGCTGGCCACACACGTGGTGATTTGCAATCTTTTGTGCGACCATCGGTCGCACGAAAGATCATACAATCAGCCACAAACCGTTCAGGGCTGAAACGGCAGATAAGGAGGTAGAAACAATAGGATTTCTACCTCCTTCTGCCGATTCAGCGCTGAAGGCAGATTTTGGTCAGGCGCCTTCTATGGCGCCCGATCAAAATCTTTTAACCCACCCGATCGGCGAGTCGACCGATAGCAGCTTCATGCGATATCGGTCGACTCACCGACTTGCCATACACACACCAAATATCATACGAAACGAGGTTTCGTACGATATTATCGGTGCGTGTATGGCCAGCTTAAGTCATGTACCCAAACTGGGTTTGGAGCAGTCCCTGGGGACTCAGTTAAGCTGGCCATACACGCACCAATAAGTTGGCAAGTCGCAGGAGGCTGCTGATATCGGTCGACTCGCCAATCAGCCAGGTTAAAAGATTTTGATCGGCGCCCAATCAAAATCTGCCTTTAGGGCTGAATCGGCAGAAGGAGGTAGAAATCCTATTGTTTCTACCTCCATATATGCCGTTTCAGCCCTGAACGGTTAGTGGCCGATTGTACGATCTTTTCGATTGGGGACGTGTGTGGCCACCTTTAGGGTAAGATTTTGAGAGTGCATACTTTCCTAGATAAACCAGAAAGCCCAGATTGAAGTTTATTTAGGGTGACATTTGGGATAAAAATGTACTTGCTGAGCTAGATATTCTTAAACTTGTCTAAATGAAACAATATTCCTGTATCTCTAACCTTGTTTTAAGTAAAGAGGAACCCTGACCCAAGCTTGCAACTCCAAGGGTGGGTTGAACTGAAAAAGACGGCAACCACTGCTCTAAGTACATGTCAGTGTAGCCAGTGATTTACTCTGCTATTCCTTTATGAATATATATTTATATATAACTGTTTTAAGGGCAAGAAGGCAGCTGACTATTTTGCATGTATTAGTGGTACATAGATATGAAATGACTGCAAAGAAATATGCATGTCTACAATCTGACTGGGTGTCCTAGACAACCCAGCTGGCCACCTGGCCTGGCTTTTACTCTAAAAATCACCATCAGCCCAGAGGTGGCACATGGTCTGTTCTTGCTCTACAGGCAACTACATTGTCACCCAGAACCTTAAAGCGGTTGTTCACCTTTAAATCAACTTTTAGTAACATGTAGAAAGTGATATTGGAATACAATTTTGGTCTTTATTTTTTATTGTATGGGTTTTGACTTATTTAACTTTTTATTCAGCATTTCTCTAGTTTGGAATTTTAACAGCTGTCTGGTTGCTAGGGTCAAAATTTCCATAGCCAAGCATACCAAGCAATGAGGGACTGGAATGTGTATAGGGGAGGCCTGAATAGAAAGATAAATAATAAATAACATAAATAAAACAATAATAATAAAACTGCAACCTCAACAATGATTTTTTCAGCTGCCAAGATCAGTGACCCTAATCTGAAAACTGGAAAGAGTCAGAAGGAGAAGGCAAATAATTCAAATCAAAAACTATTAAGGACCTATTCAAAAGTTGCTACAGCTTGACCCTTCTATAACATACTATAATTACTTTGCTGCTCTTTATATATTTGTTTTTTTTCTTTGTAAAAAAGTATGATCCAAGGATTGTGTTTTATGCCTACACTCATAGTGAAAAATGTGTATTTTTCTGTGCCAATACTAATATTGAACAGGTTTTTTATGCAGGTTTATTGCCTGTGCTTTCGGTTACCGCCCATTATGTTATATTTATAAATATTTTCAGTGTTGGAATGCACTACTCCCATGTATCAATGCCCAGAATTTATAGTAGTTTGGCAGCAAACATTGAATACTGTTTAGTACATGTGTTTTAGGGGCTTAAGAATCTCTCCAGGGTTTGCATGGTTATTGGAAGGGCTATGCAGCACCTGACTATAATGAATATGTAGTACTGTATTTTAATGGAATTTGTAGATATTAGAATAACATTTAGATATTCTTTGACGTCAAAAAAAAAAATTCAGCCTAACGCAGTAATGGTAGAATAAGTCACTAATTGCTGTCCACTTTGCACCTTGCATAATGGGAATTAATATTTGCTGTTTTTAAGGACTGAATAAAGTATTGTTATTATTATAACTTTCCTGCAAGAACTCTTTTTTTGTGTATACCTTAGGATGCTATATGTGGCAAACTGGGGGTCATTTTCTAAGCACAAGGTAGGGTGGAGCAAAAATGGGTGCAGTGTTTTATTGCTTTATCCCTGCCCTGCATTTCCGTAAATTTACACAATTCTATGCTCTCTAAAATGAAGCACAGTAACCTGCGCTCTCCCCATGCTTTCGGGCCGTGGCAGATTAAGCGATTAGTCGCCCGCGACAAATCTCCCTTGTCGCTGGCGACTAATCTCCCGATATGCCATCCCACCGGCTTGAATGTAAATCGCCAGTGGGATGGCATATGCGGTGCCAAGTTGCCTTGAAAGAAAACGATTTTGGCGCATATGCCATGTATTCGTGAGGGAAAGGTTGGGAAGGCACAAACGCAATCTAAACATCTTCTTCCACAACAGAGCCCTGTGCTTACTGACTGCCCTTTTCAATCCAGTGCAGAATGCAGATGGCAGTCAGATCCCAAATGCATGTGTTTAAGCTCTAGCAGTATGCAGGGTCATAATAAATTACCCTTATTATCACAGCTTAGCAGCTGTTTATTTATTACCTTTCTAAATGTATTATATTGACACTTTGTCATGTATGTATGTATGTATGTATGCATATCTTTATTTATAAAGCACTTCTTATGTATGCAGTGATGTACAGTAGAAATGATACACTAGTGTCTTCAGTCTATCATTATAGGCAATAAGTGTTGTCGCCAATATGTTTCCACATTATACCATACCGATCAGAACCCAGCATCAC